>NC_051415.1:11989322-11989668 GCF_015228065.2 Penaeus monodon
CTCACATAGATGGCTTGTGCTGTTTTAGTGTGTCTTTGAGAGCCTTTTTTGCACACTATTCTTAACATTAACTTACAGGGCTGCAAACTCAAGAAATGTCTTTCCTCTTGAAATCAAAAGTATTTGCACAAGAAACTGACTCTGTTGCAAATATTTTATGTACAAGAGTTATGGCAGTTTTACTGACAGTGCTTTGTGTACTTCAATAAACTGCACTTTCATTTCCCACTTTCTTCCTCTCCCTATTTATAAATTCTTGATTATTGTAAATTAATTGTAGATATATATTTTTATGTTTCTGTCTTCATATGTGTGGGTCTATGTGCTTAAAAAAGAAGAAAAAATG
>NC_051415.1:11990825-11990997 GCF_015228065.2 Penaeus monodon
GATATTTAATACTGTCTTTAATGCCAAATCTAGTAAGTGCTCTTATATGCTTCAGTGTTCCATTATGCTTTAACCCCACACTATAATTAATCCAGTAATCCATATCATCCTGTTCATTACATTGTATTACTTATGTAAACATTATTTTGCCACCAAAACCCTAGATCTAAGA
>NC_051415.1:11991083-11991315 GCF_015228065.2 Penaeus monodon
TGATTGGTCAATAAACAAGAAATTATATTGATAGGTAGACTGAAAGACAGATAGATTGGACCAAAGGATAGAAGCAATCTGGTAAACTGAGTGGAAGGGAGGGAGTTGATCTTAGATCAGTCATCCTGTTTTATAGGTTATCCCACACTAGTAGTAGTTTACAAATATGAGAAAAGGCATTACGGGGGTCCATATTAGTAGCTAAACATTAGGTATTCACCTCAGCTGTTGC
>NC_051415.1:11991907-11992779 GCF_015228065.2 Penaeus monodon
GGTAGCATTGAGTTAAGGGATTTTGAGACTACCAAAATTATTTCCAAGCATTATGTGTGCTCATTGATATTTTCTGTCCCCAAAGACTTGCTTAGGAAAAGTGAATAATCTATAGTCTGTTTGCTAGTGTTGTAATGGTCATTTTTATGATCTGAATGCCTATGTAGGGAAAGTTTTCTTTCTTAAGTCTTTAGATCATAAAAACTTGTTTACATCCATGCTAAATTCATAGATATCTAATGATATATGCATTTACACATTTATCATCTGGGCTTCTTATGTGTGTATTATTTGCTTTTTTCCCTATTTTTCACCGTCATCTTCCATCTAAGAGATATTATACTAATATGCATGTTTGCACCAGTTTTTACAGAACTTGTGTAACAATGTTCTGTATTTATGCTTATTGCTTTTAGAACATGCAGAAGTATTTTCAGATTATCATTTAGTGTGTATTCATACTAAAGTACTTGTTTTCATCCAACAGCTGTTTGCTCGACAGCTATGTATCGATTTTTCAAATACATTGAGAATAGAGACGTTGCCAAGCAGGTGCTGAAGGAGAGAGGACTGAAGAAGATTCGGCTGGGTATTGAAGGTTACCCAACTTATAAGGAAAAGATTAAGAAAAGACCAGGTACATTACCTTATTGTTCACTTTTTCTTCCTTATCTTTGTGCTTGTAGGCTTGATTGATTTTATCCAGATCATGCCATTGTATATGTTTGCATGATCTGTTTTGGGAAACTGTTAGCAAAACTGAGATGGCTCTTTGTGAAAGTACCTCATTGAATATTTAAGCCAAGCCATTACTTAGTTTGTGGTGTACTTAATTTATACTATCACTATCTGTGTACTGCCTTGTGTTTTTA
>NC_051415.1:11992846-11994429 GCF_015228065.2 Penaeus monodon
ATACAATCTCTATATTAATAGATACAGACCTTGTATGAGCAAACATTATGTGAACTTTATGTGTGCTTAATCATATTTTTAGTCTTCTAATGCTTGCTTTGGGATTTTAATCAACTGAAAGGGGAAAATTTTTATAAACTTTAGTCTGTTGTTGTTTTTTTGTGCTGTAATTGTCATTTCTATGAGTTAAATGATTATGAAGGAAAAGTTTGTCTCTCTGTCTAGGTAACTGCATCATCAGAAAAGGAAAGATAAATTATTTTAGTGTTGATTTTAGAGGTTCTACGAGTCTATCGCTTGCCATAATTATAATCTTCTGTCCATCTGCAAGTTGTAAAATTTTATGTACATAGTTGTTTAGCTTTTTTTAGTTGTTTCAGTAACTAGATCTTGTGTTTCACCAATTTTCAGCCTCTCAAGATTTTACTCTTTAACACAGGTGGCAGAGCTGAAGTAATCTACAACTATGTGCAACGACCATTTATCCGCATGTCATGGGAGAAGGAAGAGGCCAAAAGTAGACATGTGGACTTTCAGGTTTGTTTTGGTTTTGATTGCCCAGTTAGTCTAACCTCAAAGAGTACTGTTTTGTTTAATTATTCACCAACAGGGCATCATATTAGAAACAACAAGACTCAAGAGACTTGAATGTCTTCAGATTTGTGAAGTCTAATGTATATTTACTTTTCTTGAGAAATGTTTTCTAGCTATATATAGACAGAGCAGCAAGATATCATTTAGACTAGAAGATTGAGAAAAATTGTATCTAATAGAAATGCTATTAACAATGATGGGATTTATGCAAATAAAGATCTGTTAAGACTGAACAATTTAAAGGGAAACCATTTTACACTAATGTTTGAGTTGTACAAGATATTTCAGTGATTATTAAAGCCTTAGTATGTTTAGCAAGAGTTTAAAGAGAAGGAAAAAAGAGTTCAGTTCCTCATTGGCAGTTGTTATACAAAAAAATGGATATGGTATGATAGATTTACTCTTCCTTGAGCCAGTTCCATCTCTTTATAAAAGTTTGCTTTATGATTACTTCAGGATATTTGGAATGTCTTGTTAATATGTTTTTATTTTCTACTGTATTGCTTTCTTCAAAACTATAGGTAATTTATGATATGGATAGTTATTTTTTTAATTTTCTGTCTTCTGATGTATTCAATAATCTGTTTTTACAGAAACTGTAAAGCTGATCACTAATAATCTCTGTCTATTTCCCCAGTGTGTGAAAAGCAAATCTGTAACAGACCTAGCAGAAGCCACGGCTGACCCAGCCCTGGACCGCGTTGTGACCCTCGACCCACCCCCTGTTGCCATGGGACAGGAGGCCCCCCCAGAACAGTTACCTCCCCTTGAGGGAGCTGTAGGTGGAGGGGAAGGACATCAGGATGAAGGGGCCATTGGTGGAGCTGTGGGAGGGGCTGTAGTAGGAGGCCATGCACCACCTCAACCAGCCAACGAACCATATCCTGAGGTAACAAGGAAGTGAATTTGCTCTTATTTATAATGCAGTTTAGTCTTAGCATACAATTCATTGATATGTAGAATGAGGGAGTATGGTTTGATCTGTCATG
>NC_051415.1:11994479-11994791 GCF_015228065.2 Penaeus monodon
ATATATAGTTCAGGTATTCATTGAATTATCTTTTAGGCTTTATGTCATGTCAAGAATTTGATATGCCAGTGTTGCTGTGTTTGGGGTTATGTTCTGATTTTAGATGATAAATATGTTGTGAAAGTTGTGAAGATCAAGGTGAAATCATCTTTCCTATGTTGATTTGTGATTATTTTTACCATTTGCATTTTATTGAATGCGTTAACTCATTTTTATCCATAAGAGATAATGTGAAAATTGAGAAGATCAAGGTGGAGTCATGATTCCTATGTTGATTTGTGATTATTCCTACCATGAGCATTTTATAGGAAA
>NC_051415.1:11994921-11995277 GCF_015228065.2 Penaeus monodon
GTGGGGGGGGGGTTGGATAATGTCTTATCACATAATGGTATACCACCCTAAACCAGGGTGACGGCTTTGCTCTGTTTACGTTAGAGCCTGATCTAGGTTGTGCACACTAGACAGTTGTGCACTTCTTTGACCCTGGCTGCATTCACTGAGGAGAAATATGCCCTAAAAATTAGTCTTAAAGCTTCTTTTTAACCTCATTATCTAAAAAACAATTTATGCAGCAACTAAGACTACAGAGGGCAGGGCAATTTTATGTTTCCTGTGCTTTGCTTCTAATTTCCCTCTTAAGCAGCTGACTCTGCATGCACCCTGACGTGTTGTTCGGTATGGCACTGGGAGCTCTCAATGTCATTAGG
>NC_051415.1:11995533-11997447 GCF_015228065.2 Penaeus monodon
TTAGTGTTATGAAAGTAAAGAAAGAGAAGGTTAGAAACTATACCCCAGAAAGGGTGAAAAGTCATTTTGCTAAAACAGTGAAGAGCTCCAGACTTAGCTCTCCTTCTGTACATCGTTGAAGATAATTCTGATATATACTGAGAATTATATCTATCTTTATTTGAATTTTCCCAACTGTATGCAGTGTAATATTTTAGAGTGTTATTGCATTTATATTTGATACCCTTGTGTCCCATTGTATATACAAAAAAAAAACAGGAATGAAAAAATCTTACAGTTGGTACCTCAGAAGAGACTGCAGGGCTTCATTTTTTTATTGCAGGTGAGCGGAGGCCATGAGGAGGTAGCCTGAAGGGGAGCAAACATAGCAAAGAGATCCATCATCTCGGCTGCTCCTGCACCAGTGCCGCCTTTGTTGTGGAGGTCCTTTCTCCCTCGCATTCCTGCTGCCTCAAGCTCCTTTGCTGCCAGTGCACCTCTTCTTCACCGTGATGCCTCGCCACAGAACCCCCAGAGTGATGCCAGCACCAGCTTCTGGTCATGCCTGTTTTGTGGGTGTTTGATTGACAAACTACCGGCTTACAAGGATATGCTGTTTAGGAAATCCTATGAGAGATTTTAAGAAGTGAGCTTTCAGAGTTAAGCATGGGATATGTAAATTTGTGGGTGTTATGTATATATATACAGGGACTTAGTTTTGAATCTTGTTCTAGTAAGGCTAAGCTTTGATACTCATTTCATATGGAAATAAGAAGTTGTGGAATGCATAGGTCCTTTGAAACTTTCCACTGTTGTATGTTAATGTATTGAAAGTGAGGTATTAATGCATTTCTGAAACATTGTGCAGCTACAGTTGAATAGCTTCATTTTTTTGTATTATGTTTGCCCATGTACCATTACAAGTGTTGTCCTACATACGAACAATAATGCTTAGTTTCCTCTTGTAATAGTCATGTTCAACACCATGACCTGCCATTGCCTTATGAAATATTATGTATCAAATATTATCCATAATGGTTGGGTGCTTTTGGTAAAAATCATGCATGCAAGATGATCTTTGTTCTTCACGCAAGTATAGTTCATACTAGACCATGTTATACAGATGAAAGAGATAAGATCCTTCTTCTAATGCCATTGTATTTCTGCCATGTATGATTTTTTCTATTTTACTCTTTCTATCTCTCCCTTTCCAATATAAATGTACATATATATTGAAAGGCAAAGTGATGCTCATAATATCTCTGTTTTCTTTCTATTCTTTACTCTTCTTGGCATTTAGTGAATAGGGTATCTTCTATTTTCCAAATATACACACAATAACTGATTTCACAAACTACGTTATTTTTTTAGGTGTTATTCATGTGAAAGTAGCATCAGCCTTTCTGTAAGCATTTGCTTTTGATGCTAATGATAAACCATTATTTACCCTTTCTCATAATGTCGTGTGATTACAGTATTACAAAAAAAGGCTCAAAAATAAGCTCAGCTAATCATAGGTTACTATTATTTACAAGGTTCTTTCACCAGAATGTAATTTTGGTTGAGTCACATATCAAGGTGAAGATTTTTATGCAAAATTTTTCCCTTGGGATGTGTCTCATCAGGTGTTATTGGTTCCTACCATATCCTTTTTTTTATCCTTGGGTGTTTTCCTTCAGTTGGTTATATTTTTAATCATCATCTTTTGTTAATCCTCCTTTACATCCTTCTCCCTCATCTCTCTTCCCTTCTCACTTCCCCTACTTCTTCCCTCCTTCATCCTTCCTCTTCCTTCTTCCTCCCTCTTCTTCCCTCTGTCCTCTCTCTTTCTCTCTTTCTTCTCACCTTCTCTTCATCTCCATTTTCTCTCTCCCTCTCCACTTCCTTTCTTCTTTCTCTTACTCCACCTCAGCTTCCTCCCCACCCCTGTTTCAG
>NC_051415.1:11997618-11997958 GCF_015228065.2 Penaeus monodon
TTTACTCCTCTCCCTCCTCTTACTCCTCTTCTTTCTCCATTCCCTACTTCCTCTCTCTCCCTCTCCTCATGTTTCCCCTCTGCTCCCTATCCACCTCCTCCTCCTCCTCTTTTTTCTAATAGAAATTATGAAGAATAATGGTTTTGTACCTGAGAGGGAAAACCATATACGTTCTGGAGCAAATGATACTTCAAGTCTGCACATAAGGGTAAAAAGTGTTAAATCCTTTCTTAGATTCACAGCTAATTTGGATTTTGCTCTTGGTTGGTAGCTGTACCTAATTTGATTTTATTTACATGATATGTATGTAATATGCACATATATTATATGATTCTGTCTA
>NC_051415.1:11998011-11998251 GCF_015228065.2 Penaeus monodon
CTGGTGTATATCTTTCATTAGTCTAATTTTGCTGTGCTGTTGAATTTACATTAGATTTATAACAAATGTAATATATTTTTTTCTCTATGTCTTCTTCTTTTCTCTTCTTTTGTAGCCTTCAGGTGAAAAAAATATATGGTTGAGATATCTGAAAAGTGTATTTGCATGATATAGGAAAGTTTCAGAGTTGTGATATGAACAATTAATTTTATGTTTTTAATTTTTAGACATAGGTTTTGT
>NC_051415.1:11998306-11998809 GCF_015228065.2 Penaeus monodon
ACAGTGAGCATGAGAGTGTGAGATTATGCATGGATGAGCTTGTGCATGGATGTAAGATATCTTTGCTTGTACCTACATTTTTTTCCCTATAATCTCTCTTTCTTAATCTTTCTTCTTTTTCACTCTTCTTTACGGGATAATGTCAGAAATATTGTATGCTGCTTATATACTTACTGCTGATAATCTTAAATGTCATGGATGATAAAACTGTTGACTGAATTATCCTGTGCCTCATTATTTGTTGTGGGAATTATGTGGATGGTCACCTTTACATTGACTTTTGTAAGACTTTAATAGTAAATATGTAATTGACTGTTTCTGTGCAGTTCTGGTATTTTAACCTTTTATGTAAGATACAAAAAAATAAAAGGAAAGAGAGAGAGAATATAAGGCATTATAGCATCTGAAATGTGTATACTGTATGCTGATGGCTGTCTTTCATAGTGATTGAAACTCTGATGCCTGTTGGTGTATTTTGTTAAAAGAACAGTGATGGCAATGTG
>NC_051415.1:11998870-12000554 GCF_015228065.2 Penaeus monodon
GGGATAGATGTTGTGGAATGGGATATGTTATTGTCATTTTTTATATACTTCATAAAGAGGGAATACCAACAATTGCTTCTCTTAAATATAGATATTCTAAATTAAACATATATTGAAAAAATAAGCAATTAGGAAGATAGTATTACATATAACATGTAGTTGAGATATATCTATAAAAAAAAAATTGTGAATATGGAAATATAGAACTTAAAGCATTTGGAGACTTATATTACAATAGGTTGAAAAAAGAAAGTTTTTTTTTATTTTGACACAAAAATTTAAATATATATCTGATAGTGAAAGTTGTTGCTATTAGCTTTTTGCAGAGAGCTTGCCAGTCCTTCAGTGGTTATGATAATACTCACGTTTGATGTGGTACGATAACTAATTTCATTTTTTTTGCTCTTTCGTTGGATAACATATCCTTTTCTTGTACGGTTGAGGGTTATGACTCTCCTCTCTTTTTCCTCTGTTCTTTTCTTTTTATGTTGTCAAAGGAAGAAGAAGAAATAACTGTTCTTGTTAGTGTTTGCCACAGTAACTAACAAATTGCCTGTGCCATCATGAACTCTTTCATTATTGCCTTTAGGTGATGGAGATTTCTAGGCTAAAAGAGAGAGATGTGTATATATGTATACATTACAGAAGACCAGTTGTGAGTGTCCAAAAGAGAGACACATAATGAGATGATTTCTGCAGGCAGCACTCTCAGTCTCTCTGTTTGAAAGCCAGTTGTCTCCATCGAGACTTTTTTCATTACAGTTATTGAGCTGTAGGTTGTTATAAGGAGAGAATTAGAGTTTTTCCTATAAATTTTTCTAACTTATGTGATACTGGATTCATAAAATGAGTTCTTGAATAACTTACTATAATTATAGCAATAATATTTGTGTTTTATTTCTTCCCTTGTGGTAAAAGGAATTCCAAGCAGAATTTAAAGCAATTATATATTAACTCTGCTGTTAGCTCATGTATGAACTTCTACTTAACTTATTACTTGCAAACAGTGAATACAGTGCACATCTGATATCAGAGTTATTTGTTAAAATTAGTGATCCAATATATACGATACACAAAGGGAATAGGATATTTGGAATTTGTGATATGTGATCTGTGCCTCCCTTAAATATGAGTCGTCAAAGGGAGTCAACCTAAAAAGCATTCAAGTATGTAATGAATATAAACAAACATTTGGACCATTCCACCCAGGAGCCTCCTTTAGAACATAATTATTTATAAACCATCCAGTGTGTTTCTTTAGTGTGTGCTGATTAAGTTAAATGCATTAATCTATGAAAATGGATATCAAAGTAATATCAAATACTATATACGTAATTGCACAAGAAGCAAAGGATCTATAAAAACAATTACACAAGATCAAATGAAAACATATAAAGCTCATTTATGCATTCCAAAACAATTATGAGTTTAACTAAGACAAATAACCTTTCAATTTGATATTCAGCAAAACTGCTGACATAAAGCCAAAAAAACAAAAGATTGCCAGTTTCCTCAGTAAAATATTGTATCAAGTTGCCAACAGCTAATATTTCTATACATGTCCTCCTGGGCAGGTCCTTAAGACCGAAGATCTATTTAGAACTAACCAAAACTAGTTTCCACAAGAAAGTGAAATTAATTTAAATATCCAGTTGTATATTGTTTGACCTCATGATTTTTATTT
>NC_051415.1:12002192-12002341 GCF_015228065.2 Penaeus monodon
AGCAACAAATACTAATAATTTCCACGCAAAATTATGAGCTCCATCATCAAATTTCATACGGGCAGACTGGCGTTGTTTTTTAGAAGGTATGTAAGACCATTTTTCTAACAGACTGTTTTGCCTTATTTCCTCATCAGCAGTTTCTTGTA
>NC_051415.1:12002381-12002710 GCF_015228065.2 Penaeus monodon
CTAATTCCGCCATTAGGTTCTCCATTAGGCTCGTCAACGCACATGCGCGATCCACCGACGAATAGGTAAAAGGCCGAATATTTCTTATATTTCATTTTGTAACTCTTCATTTGGCCAGTTAAATAAAGGAGCATTTACAAGAAATTTTATGATGAATCGCATGTGAAAATGGCATTATACAGAA
Organism: Penaeus monodon; assembly: GCF_015228065.2. Lineage (NCBI taxonomy): Eukaryota > Metazoa > Arthropoda > Malacostraca > Decapoda > Penaeidae > Penaeus > Penaeus monodon. Next base: position 12,002,566 of record NC_051415.1, read on the forward strand.
AGGTTCCAAAAGGTTCAAAAGATTCAGTAAAAAGTAATACATTTTGACATCACTGGTAAATGGGTATTGAATGATCGCTTGAATTTCTTTATGTGACCAATATTTATCATTAAACTTGTAAGAGACTGTTCATGATTATTCTTTA
>NC_051415.1:12003103-12003225 GCF_015228065.2 Penaeus monodon
CAGAGTTACAGCCAGAGCAATACATTCGAATTTTTGTATATATTTGACAGGCATCAAGTGATCCTTCGAATAAAGCTCCACATTTCTTTTGTTTTCTTTATAAATGATATTAATGATATATG
>NC_051415.1:12003576-12003724 GCF_015228065.2 Penaeus monodon
GTAACGAAATTAATGAGTATAAATATGAATAGTGTTTTTCTAGAACTAATTTGTATTTTCAAACCCATCAAGAGAATCCTATCGATATCTAATAACAAAGTATTGTAGGACTAGTCGGCTTAATTAGTGAATGAGCACAATATGAATG
>NC_051415.1:12003802-12003867 GCF_015228065.2 Penaeus monodon
ACTGGTCAACATCACCAATATATGAATAATAACTTATGCAATAATGATATGGCATGGTAGGAATG
>NC_051415.1:12003997-12004075 GCF_015228065.2 Penaeus monodon
TTTTAAAAGATGCATCTTTTGAAAGGTGTGCGGGACGTGTGTTTTGATCTCTTCTCTCCATCTTTTCATCAGAGCATT
>NC_051415.1:12004391-12004644 GCF_015228065.2 Penaeus monodon
GGTGGTGGGTGGCTGGAAGTGAACAAAAGCCAACTATTTCACCACAAATGTGGGAGTCAATCAAGTAACTTATAACAAAAGCAGTGAAATAGTTGTTTTTAGGACAATTAAGCTGTAGCCCATAATTCAGGTGTGGCATTAGGTGCAAGCCAATCAAGACTCGTTTATCACAATAATCATATTATTTGTTGTACATGTAAACAAGTCTGTGTGAGACGGCTGGTTGTGTTCAAGTAGTACGAAACTTTGAATT
>NC_051415.1:12004729-12005531 GCF_015228065.2 Penaeus monodon
CGCTAATTTACAAGCATTCAGTCATCAGTTGTTTTGAAACCACTTGTTTTGTCTGTCGATAGACCTTTCATTTCAATTTTCTTATATATTTAAGTATTTATTTGAGGACAATTTCTCGTTATTGTGAATATGACGGTAATCATCAGTCCTAGCATAACATCTCCTCGGAATTGACAAACTAATCTCAGAAACCTTATTAAACCCTATAATCAGGGAATTAAACTCCCTCACCGTCGTCTGCGACATTAACCTATCACGAGCCAGATAGCCTATGACATCACCAAACGTCTCGCATTAGCCAATCAGAAGACGGCGATGGCAATAAGAGCTTGGAGCAATGAGGTTCCTGCGCCGGTTCGGTCAAATTAAGCCTTTTAAATTGTGATCGCGGCTTGCATCTCCTTTCTCGGTAAATTAAGATAACTGCTGCATTACATCGGCCAACAGGTATTTTCTTTCTCGGGGTGAGTGAGACTGAATTTGCTAATATTAGCTGGAAACCCTTGGCGAGGGCTGCAGAGCCATGCGTATTTTCCAACAGTTTCATATGTTTCTAAAGCCATTTATCAGGACATGAGGCGGTTTCTAATATTCTTCACTCCTTTTAAACTTTCTTGCCCAGCATCTGTTTTATGCTTTACCCTATTTGTATAATTTCCCTGTCGTTCATTTGATTTTGGAAAATCAGTTCACTTTAATCATCTCCATCTTTTCAAAATCTTATTTTCCTGTTTCCTCTGTTTTCCAGGGAAAAAACCCCGCTTTATTTGTTAAATGGCACAGCAATAACGTTAAATTTATG
>NC_051415.1:12005627-12006034 GCF_015228065.2 Penaeus monodon
CACTCTTAAGCACTATTTTCATGCAAATGCAACATATAAATCACCCCCTTCGTCTCTGCTTCGGGGCCAAAATTTCATACGCAGTTTTCTCCAGCTGTTCGTTGCCCTAGATTCTAGATTTTTTTTTCAAATGACAGTTTATTATTATCAAAGTATTCAACGCATAAACTGTACATTTTGTATGCTCATTTGATTTCACTGCGCATTGTAAATGTTATTTATGTAAAACGAATATTCATTGAAACTAATGGAATCAAATAACCGAATTTGAATTCGTCTGCTCAAATTAATACGCGGAACAAGAGCAGTTGCTGGAAACAGCGGATCCTCACAGCCTGTCATTCTTACCTGTTGCGGTTTGATTAATCACACGAAAACTAATTATTTACACATCACCAAAATTTAGG
>NC_051415.1:12006092-12007572 GCF_015228065.2 Penaeus monodon
ATTTTTTTTTTTCAAACGCCCTTGTTTTATTAATTTTAGCTCGGGTATATAAACTAAACAGAAGACGATGACGGGAGGAAAAAAGGACGCAGAGTGATGCCGCTCCTTTAAGCCAGTTCATCGTGTCTGTGAAACCGCGCTCACCGCCGGCAACTCTTGCTGTCTCGCGTTGCTCCAGTTAATCCTGGAAATGAGCTCCGTTCTGTATCCATTTTCAGTAAAAGCATTTAATAACTCTATTACACAAGCACGTATCCCTCGTATCTCGTGGAGGTGTAAGGCGTTTAGAGGAAATTAAAGGGAATCGCGCAATTCTTGCAAAGGTCGATCGACGGGCGCAGATATATATATATCAGATATAGTCTGGAACTTTATGTAATGCCAATAACGAGAGGCCTGTCAGGAAGTTCAGTTCCTAAACTTCCTGACTTCTGCAACAAAAGTAAATCGAAATATAAAAGAACTTACTTGAAATACGAAACATTTATGAGAGCAGTATTTCATAGAGACGCTAGGTTATATTAATAACAGTAAATTATATCATGGTAAAATAGATGTTTCAGGGTCTGGAGTAGAATTGGCCGGAGAGCCTTAAGCTCTCCCCTGACGCTCAATACCAGACGTTATAGATCAAGCAGATTTTCCAAGCTTTGTCCGAGACGGTGGATTTCATCCTGACATCACTGGCTTTTCACTTTCGCTCCTCCGTAATCGCGTAACAGAATTTGTTTACCTTTCCCTTGAATGGCAGCTTTACAATGGGAGAAGCTGATCTAAACGATAGAACAGCAGGCATAGCGGTTTTATGATTTTAAAATCTGAGACTTCATTAACGTTTGACCGTTTTATCTTTCCCAGTGGTGTTTAGTACTGAGAAGCAAGGCTGAAATCAGTGCGCTATGTAAGATTTAAGTTTCAACTAATTGCAGTGCTTGTGTCGTTCCTGTCACCAGTTATGCAGTTCTCTCCAACCGTATTTTCCTATAATTTTGTCAACAACGCTAATTCGTAATTAAACTACTGTGTAGATACATTTTGTGACTGAAATATTATTAAAACCGAGTCAAGTGGTCAAGAAATGGGACTAGATATATTAATCAAATATAGATAAATTAGTGTTATATTACATGGTGTCCACATATGGCCTGCATAACATTCATCCCACGTAAAATACCCAACTGGAGATAATGGTAAACCATATACGTACAGCACATTATGAGATATTTCAAGACAAGCGAAAGGATATTATTGCCTGATGCCACTGGAAGGATCTCTGCCTCCCTCCTCCCCAAAATCCCTCGGGAGAATGAACCTTCCTGCTCGTTCCTGCCGAGGAAGTGGTGAATTTATGCCCTCGGGGAGAAGATTGGAAAAAGAATTAGACATCAAGACTTGAATCTCGATGAATGGGGCGGCGGGAAACTTAGATCTTGGGATTCTGAGAGAAAAATGCGAGTTATGGAGAGAGATTGAGCTTTGG
>NC_051415.1:12008066-12008395 GCF_015228065.2 Penaeus monodon
CATAATGAAGTGACAAATGGCCAGATCTCAGAGCCGGGCGGGAGACCAACAGCAGATCAACACTGCATCAACCTCACCAGGAAGGCATCATGCACTGAAAGCACAGTCCCATAACAGGCCACGTGAGACCTCACTAACTACGCGGCGCCGGCCATATACAAGGGATTTCAGTGAGCCAGTGACAAGTGACAGCGTCGAGATTCTCAGGAGCAACAAGTGTCTGGCGTAACGACTTGCGCCTTACTGCAAAATGCTTTCTGGAGCATGGCGGTGGGGATGCATTGCGCGCACACAGACGCTTGAAAGATACGTGTATATGTATGTTTGCG
>NC_051415.1:12008459-12008919 GCF_015228065.2 Penaeus monodon
CTTAAATGATACACAAATTCTGTGAGCTTGCATTTTGAACTGGATCGTATTTCGAAACAGAAATAACGCCTATCTGCCATTAATGTGAAACATTTTTCAAATTACAATATTTCTGGAGACGCGTCTGCTTTCACCCTAAACTAGCAGGGGCATTCCATGCAAAACCGGCTAGTTTCGCCCAACTTACTTTCCCATCATCATTTCCTCCGTTCCCTGACAGACGAGCCGCGAACCGAGACAACACGAAGCGCCCAATTTGCCTGCGATCATAAGCCAATTTTCTTCGGCGCTGGTCCTTCCGCGGCGGAGCAACAATAGCCAGGGATAAAAATTGTAATTGCGCGCGAAATGGAGTGGCGTATTTATAACTCTCCGTCACTCGCCGAAATTAATGATTTGCTCAGATAATTGGCATTTTTTTATTCCAAGTAAATGAGTTGTGGGGAAATTTGTTTGTTTG
>NC_051415.1:12009460-12009571 GCF_015228065.2 Penaeus monodon
TTCTAAGAAATGTTCGCATCCTAGTCCAATCGCCATGGCAGATTTAAGCTTTCACCACCGTGACTTATTCTGTTTTAGTTCCTCGATTCCAGGATGAGCGCTTCCGCCTTA
>NC_051415.1:12009952-12010204 GCF_015228065.2 Penaeus monodon
GATGTTTAAGGCTTTCTCTATCTCCGTTTACCCCCGTGCTGGAGGAGGATTAAAGACATTCATAACTGCTTCTCCAACTGCGCGAATAAATATCCAAGACCAAGGGCAACATTTCGCTTGGAAGTTTGTGTTTTATGAATAAGTAGCGTCGTGCATTTGAGAAAACGGGAAGAGAGTAACTTGGTAGTTAAGTAAATGTGGAAACTTATTTTGTTTCTGGATCAGCATCATCTGTGAATTCTTGGATGGATA
>NC_051415.1:12010579-12011755 GCF_015228065.2 Penaeus monodon
GTATGTGTACGTACGCTTACTCTGTGTATGCATATGTGCGGACGCTTCTCCTTTCGCATGTAAAAGATAATCATAATTTATGGTCTTCATCCTCGTTATACAAACCTGGTCGCTAAAACTGTTTGACGGAAAACAAAAAAAGCAAACCACCCCCCCAAAAAAAAAAACACGCTGAGACGAAAATTATGGCAATTACGAGCATTAGGATTTCTTATACAAGATTGTAAACAGCCATTACTTTCGTTATCACCACGACTTTGGTGACTGCATTCTATAATTGCGATATTAGGGAAGTAGGGAGGAGGAGAACACGGAGATGGGATTAGAGATTAGGAGACACGGAAGCCGAGCTGTTCGCAATTCGGCAGCTGCAAAAGGGTCATTATTCCCCGCGTCAGGTGTGCCCCCGGCTGGACCCCCGCTCACGCCGACGCCCGGGAGACAACACGGGAGCGAAGTTGACTCCCGTGACGCCTGCAACACGCTCCTCCCTCTAACCCCTTCTCGTCCGTCCCGTAATCCCTTTCCACTTCCCTCCCTCTTTCTTCGCAAGTTCTTCGTAATCCTAGCTCTTCTCCTTTTTCTCTCCTTCCCCGTTCCATCATCCCCCTCCCTCTTTCCCCCTTTCACTTCTCCCATCTTCCCTCTTCTCCCGTGCCTTCCCCTTCCTTCACCCCCCTCCTTCCTTCTCTCCTTTTCCTCTTCCCCCATCCCTTCCCTCTCCCCAACCCCTCCTTCCTTCCCCCTCCCCATCCCTAGCCCTCCATCCCCCTCCGCTCCACCAGAGCCGCAACGTGTTTGCCTTTCCTCCAGTTTCTCCCAAGGAGGAAATCGACCGCCAAGACCCGGTAATCCGCGCGAGGCAGGACTTGAACTTGACGCCGCTGCTCCCCGTCTCTCCGATCGGGTCAGCCCGCCAAGCCGAGCAGCCAATTACCAACTTCGCTCCTGGAATCTCTTGATAGCCAATTAGCGTCGGGCGGGAAATGTCCCCCGGCAGCCAAGTTTTCGCGTCCGCTCTCGCCCGCCGCCAAGTTGGGCTCCGGACCCCCACCTCTTCGCGGTTTCAGGTCGGTCGCACGGATCCTTGTCTCGGCGGCGTAAGACGCTGGTATATTTGTACTATGCAGATATATAGATATACATAACCCGAACGTAATCGTAACAACAAGACTG
>NC_051415.1:12011847-12012965 GCF_015228065.2 Penaeus monodon
AGTCTTCGATTTACCCCATAAGGTAATGAAATCCGCCGGCGAAGAGCAGCCCAGAGCAGCCGGCAAAAGGCTATCTACTGCTGAATGTTCCCGCAACCATGAGTTACGTCCAAAGTTTACCGCGGAATAAAAGCCATTTGGCTAACCCTGGAAACATTATAGGCAAAGTTAAACATTTATAAAACAACCTGAATGTGTATAAATCCATTTTTAAAACGACCCCAGAAATGTTAATGCTGAAACAATTTTTCAAGAGCGTTTCAACACTCAGAAATGTATTTGGGAAATTACTGTCACATTACCTTCCACGGCTTAACGGCACTTCATTCACCTGTACTTATATCATTCAACCCTCACGGTATATCCTATCTCGTTCTTTAGTCTTCCCTTCGGCCATACATAAACAGTAGGAGAGGAGGAAGAATACGTCATATTAAAGTGAAATGAAAAAGCATTCCCTTTCACAAGGAAGTCCGGGGCATAAGAACTATGACATATCCTCATAATAACTCAAAGCGCCTTACCCAGCACGTGCGTGGTAATAACAAATCGACCCATTTAATCTACGGGTGATAGGCACTTGGTTGTAAACGGGTAATATATGTTATAAAACCATAAGAAATAGCTTTAAAAGTAAATTCGTAAATCACCAATATATGATTGGAAGATTCTTTCATACGAAAACGATGGAGGAAATTGGTCAACACGACGAGTTACTCACATCGTTTCGTAAAACAAGCATTTACATTGTTCCCCTGCAGACTAAAGTATATATATAAAAAAAGAAACAACGTCTTCGTGTTGTTTCTTCTCTCTCCTCCTGCTTTATGTGCCGGAGTCGCCTTTTGCTAAGTGAAAAGGAAGTGCATTGTTTCAAGGGTCTGTGTTGTAATTTAATACCGCGGTAATGAATCATAATTATTTTTCAGCTTGCTCTTCCGAGACGCTGTATTTGCTGGAACAAGTAAGTACACTTGGTAAACATTATGTTTCTACTGTTTTAAATTTCGGACGTAATTCAGTTTTATTCTTGGTAAACATGTTTCTTTTAAGAAAACGCGGATGAAAGATACAGCAATATTTCTTTCTCGCCCTGTATATCTTTCCTCGCCCCCCGC
>NC_051415.1:12013104-12013219 GCF_015228065.2 Penaeus monodon
TTTCCCTTTTACCTCCTAAGTCCATGTACAGTCGCATTCAAAGGTAATCATCTATCCACTGGTAGCTTCTGTCTCATTCTCCCTTTCTGTATGGCGAGTCAGTATGAGTAGGACT
>NC_051415.1:12013279-12013344 GCF_015228065.2 Penaeus monodon
ATCACCTTTATTCATTGCAAATATTAAATATTTTTTTTCTTTATTTCTTGGTCCCTATTCAGGTA
>NC_051415.1:12013622-12014568 GCF_015228065.2 Penaeus monodon
GTGTACTCTGAATGAGAGTACAGAAGAGGGGGCCGCCTGTCACGTGAAGTGTTGGGCGTGTAGTTTCTTTTTATTTATGGCAATTATTTGACAACGCTACATTACACCTCGACATTGTACATTATATGATCAGGCTTGTGGGAAGTGCATGTCTCGATGAGCGGGAATGCATACTGACCACTTCTGACGTTATCATCACTTGTGCAACTTGTAGATACAGCTGCTGTTTGTGCCTGTGGGTGGACATCACAACGATATCCTTTATAGTCTGTTACAAGGGAAGCAAACTGTATTCTGCATAAACATTGAATATATTTTTGTTAATATTTTGAATCACTAGTAAGCTTAACGACAAAAATAGCAATAAAGAAAGCCCGTTATTGCTAGCTAGTACATAATCCAGGAACTTGCTTCAGGGATTACCGTAACCGATAAAAATGTTGCCTATGGTTTGCTCAAGTGAAGATAATGTCAGAGGTGGCAATTTGTGGCCAAATTAGCTGTTTGTCGGTAGATTGTCCGTTCTTTCCCTGCCCCTGACTTCATCTTCATTAGTGGCCGCTATCTAGGTCGACGGGAATGCCCAGTCATCCGAAAAGATCTTTAGTATGCCAGTGGTTGTGTCTGATATCGAGCATTGGAGATTGATAAGCAATGTCATTTGAGGTTGCAGTAAGTTTCTTGCACAATCTTTATCAGTTCACATGTTATCTGCACATTCATCTTCACATGCCAGATTACGAGACAGATAAACAAATACCTTGTACATTTGTCACCGCAATAAATTTCTCTTATAAGCCAGTCCATAATGTCACCACTAATCTAAAGCTTGTTTTCCAACGCCCAGTGCAGAAATGTTGACTATTATCATAGCTGAATACCAAACCTACTTTAGCTCACGACCAGAATAAAAAAAAGAATGTACAACCAACACCACATAATTCAC
>NC_051415.1:12014613-12015217 GCF_015228065.2 Penaeus monodon
AATGCATGTCTCGCCGCAAAGAAATGGAGCCTTTTTTTACACAGTGGAAAGATGATATTTGTCCGCGACTGCAACATTAATATCGAAGCATGAACAGCCGGTATGCTTCCTCTTTCTCTGTTTTCGATCCGACGACCACGACTCTTTGCAGACTTCGGAGCGTGGACACAAAATGCCTCTGTTGCATGCTTTGAAACACCCGAATAATTCTCGCATCGGGCCATGAACACGAAGTACCTCAATTGCGTTTTAAAACCTGAGTGGATTTCGTTTATAGTTTATTTGTGCAAAAAACGGTCTTGTAGGTCGTTGTGCTTATATTGGTTAGTCTGTTCATGCCATGTTTATAGGCTGGCTGTACGGATGCGTATCGGGCATTAAGGTTAGAAGTGATTTTGCTGTGTTGAAAAAAGCATTTTGTTGTTAGAAGAAGCAGCAACGCCATTGCCATTATCGAAATTATTACCTCTACGACCATCATCGCAACCCCCATTATAATCATTATCACTACCATTTTCGTTTCCGATATCGTCAGTATCATCATCACCATTGGCACTTTGGATGACGTTCCGATGAAGCAAAGCGAGAGCGAAGTCATTTCCAT
>NC_051415.1:12015273-12015748 GCF_015228065.2 Penaeus monodon
TTTTCCTCGTACATACCATAACTACCATTATGTCACACTACCATCAACACTTTTCCACATACCTACCATAACCACCATCACCATCAACCCTTCACCATGGCCAACCACAGAGGCGTCAAAACAGCAGAAGAAACAGCTAAAGTCCAGCGCCGGGTACGAAGGCAGGTGGAGAGGCGGCGGAAATGCCTCGACGGGTATCTGGTATCCTCGCGGTATTTTCATCAGCCCACAAGGAGACAAAAAACACGCAAGAAGAGAGAGAATGGGAGAGAAAAAGAAATAAATGTTTGCCACTCGCCTACTTTTTTTTTTGAGTTTATCTTTTCTTTTATTTTTAGTTATTTCTCTCTCTCATTCCAGTTTTTCCCCCGTTTGAGTTTTAATTTCTTTTGAAGTCTTTAATGTTAATATCTTGTCTCCACTTTCCAATACTCTCTCAATCCTTTTTTATTTTCTTCCCCTCTCATTTCTCGCG
>NC_051415.1:12015803-12016078 GCF_015228065.2 Penaeus monodon
TTCTCTTTTTATTTCCTAGTTTCTTTGCGCCTTCCATCCACGCTTTCACCCAAGCCCTCAGCCCCTCTACGCAGAACTCTACGCACTAATGACCCTAATCTTCGAGGAATTAGGAAGAACGCGAACGACTTATCAATACTTGATTCGAGCTGCACAAGTCTCGGGGAATTACGGCGGGGCTTATAATTTCCGGGAGAATTGCGCCATTGGAAAATCACTTGGTGTTATTAACTCATAACAGGACCTTGTGCAGTCGGATTTATTCTGCCTCGAGA
>NC_051415.1:12019830-12019945 GCF_015228065.2 Penaeus monodon
GATCTCTCGCGTACACATATACACAAACACAAACTTTAGGAAAAATGCACAAAGCTACTCCCTGGCCACTCAGTACGGACCCAAAAACCATTAATCTCGTAAATTAATTTTACGA
>NC_051415.1:12020733-12021012 GCF_015228065.2 Penaeus monodon
ATTTACAAGTGGTAAGTGGTGACTCGAACCGAAATCGCCGCCATGATATCCCCCCGTAATAGAATTATTGCATCCGCCCCTGCGTTGGTTCGGCCGACGGAATTCTGGCGGAAGGACGGGTCGCCTCGCTCGCCCGCCCGGCCCGAGAGGCGCTGCGGCCGACGTCACGTAGAACACACATCATTTGTCTGTTTGTTCATTTGCCGTCGGCTTTAATGCTCAGCCGCATCGATACTTTGATTTTTGGTTTATGCTGTCTTATAATATTATATTAAAAAT
>NC_051415.1:12021668-12021948 GCF_015228065.2 Penaeus monodon
TTGCTAAAGAGCTTTGTCTCTGGAATTTCATATTTTGCAAAGTCTCGAAAAAGATCCACTTTTCACTAAAAGTCTGGCTAACTCACCTTAAAAGTCTCAGAAGTTTATTTCTGAGAGTCGTGCGATACCTTGACCAGAATGATAACACCTGCGGCTGTGGTATTCGGAGGAGCATCGCAAAACGGATGAAAATACAACAGCAACAGAATGGCCAAAGAAGAGCAGGTGAAACGGAGAACGTATGGGGTGTTCCTCTCTATATTAATCTGTTTCTCTACTA
>NC_051415.1:12022046-12022891 GCF_015228065.2 Penaeus monodon
GTCAAACTGCTTCTATCTTGCTTAAAGATAGCTTGCCACCGTTTTCCTTTCACAATATAAGTTACTTATCCATATTCTCCTTCTCTCTTTTTCTTGTTGTTCTTCTTTTCCTTCTTTTCTTCTTTTTTCTGCTTATTCTTTTCTTACTCTTTTTTTCCTTTTCTTCTTTTTTAATATTCTTTTTCTTTTACTTTTCTTCTTTTCTTTTCTTTTTTCGTTTTCTTTTACCTTTCTTTTCTTTTTTTTTTTTTTTCTTCTTCTTCCTTTTTCTTTTTCACTCTCTATCTTCCTTTCTCCCCATTTCCCCTCTGTTGCGAGAAAATTCTTTCGCTCCCGTTCTGGTTGCGAAAACTTTAAATGACAGCAAAGGGAACCTAAAAAAAAAAAGGAACGGAATAATTAAAAAGAATAAGTGAAAGACGAGGAGGAATAAAAAGAAGAGAAAAAATGCGATGCGGGAATGACGAAATAATAAGAACTGTAACATTCATATTGCCTATGACGTCATTTGGCGTAAAGAGCATTAACTATTCTCTAAAATGAATAAATAAAATGAAACTTAATAATCTTATCAAGCATTTTCGTTTTCAACAGACAGGCACATGCATCCACGAGGGCGAAAATTCCAACAGATAGTGTCCAAAATTTCCTAATGATTTCCAAATACGAACAAGAAAGGAAACGGGAAACGTGTGCGGGAGATAAGGATAGGTAGGTGGGATGGAGGGTTGGGGGGGGGGCAAGGAAACCTCCCCCCCACCACGCACCCTTTCCCCTCCGCGCTTTGGTTTGAAAATCATTAATTCGCAAACATAAACATACTATACACAAACATACAAACAAAC
>NC_051415.1:12023232-12023440 GCF_015228065.2 Penaeus monodon
AATACATTTCACACAAACTCACGTGCATGGCATCCGGAGCTTAATGAATAAAAAAATCCCCCAGAAATTCTTGTTAGAACCGCCGGCGTAAGAACTGGCTCACATTCATCACATTCAGAGCCAAAGGAATTTAAAAGGTGATGGCGGGGGAGGTTAGGCAAAAGCGTGACGTCATCGCCCGAGCACCAGGTTAGGTCCTGATGCTTGG
>NC_051415.1:12023735-12023934 GCF_015228065.2 Penaeus monodon
TTTGATCCGCCCTTTTTTTTTCTACGACATTCGCCCCCCATAAGTTTCCATTCGCCGCTGCTTCTCCATCAACTTATATCCCCATTTCCCACTGTCGTCCACCTCATTTAACCTCATTTACCCCTCGACGACGTCTCATTTTTTTCCCCTTCATCATTTTCACCAAAAAAAATCTTTGCATTCTTAAGATGACAAGAGT
>NC_051415.1:12023965-12024502 GCF_015228065.2 Penaeus monodon
TTCCTCGCATGCTTTTATAAAACCGCTTATAGCCTCACTCACAAGCCCAGGCTCCATGGTGCCTCACATCCCTCATAACACCTCATCATTCTATATTCTGCAGTAACCAGGTCGTCTTCCTCTTTTAAATCTAGTTTGTATTTCGTTTCCCTCATTATTTACCGATTTTCTCATCTTTCGTGCACCCTTGCCAAAATGTTATGTCCATTTTACTCTATTCTTCTTCATATTGTTTTTTTTTTGTCTTTAAGATGCGCTTGATTTTCGTATTTTCTGACCTTTGTTTGCTTTTCGACTGGTTTTTGTTTTGATGGAACACTTTATCACTTCCGTCTTATTCCCCTTTCATAAGCACTCCATACTTCAGTTATCACACTTTGCTCTCCCCTCTTCTGTACTCTTTGTGCTCCAGAAAACTCACATTTTTTATTACTTTTAAATTCTTTCTCTGTTTATTTTTTACATTCTTTCCATACTTTCTTCCTCATAATATCCTGGCCTTTTTCGCCTCACAAACGACTCCCAAGATCACAGCAT
>NC_051415.1:12024542-12024723 GCF_015228065.2 Penaeus monodon
TTCACTCTGTGTGTGCCATCCCCTGATTCAATTATTCAAACTTTTGCGAACAGATGGCATGAAAATCAGATGACTTACCACACCGGAATATCAAAAGGGAGATTCCAATTTAAAATAGTTAGTCATGTGTTTCCACACACATTTCGTTTTCTTTTATCAGAACGAGATTTAACAATGCTTC
>NC_051415.1:12024865-12025300 GCF_015228065.2 Penaeus monodon
GAGAACATTGTGCAACGTAAAATGAATTAAACGCAAGTTATATTTCTTCAAATACTGGTCGTAATTACCCAAAATGCCCTGAGAGGATATTTGCTTTATATAACTACCAACCTCAGCTAACAATGCCGCCTACTTCCGCGCATGAACCAAAATCTAAATTGATATATTCCCCGACAGTCTATCAATATATACATCCGTCTACCTACGCCTTTATGCAATCGATCAATACAACCTTGTGATATAGCGGTAGCCTGTGCAGGTACCTCGCGGGGTTTAAAGGGCCGGTAAATCTTCAAGTAAACACCGCTATAAATTTTACTACGGTTCCCCCCTTCTTTCCGATCTTCTTTAAACAGTTGATAAATCAGCGGTGACATCTAGTTGGTTTCTCCGTATTCTCAAACTATGGGGGACGCGTGTGACCTGTAGATACAC
>NC_051415.1:12025564-12025817 GCF_015228065.2 Penaeus monodon
TAAGTTCACTAGAAATGTAATTCATACTGAAAAAAGTGGGCATTCTTCTTTGTATAAAAATATACAGTTAGTTCATAAAAAAATAATGTGATTTTCTTTTCTTCACTACCTCTCATCTAACTCGAAATCTGCACTCTCCTTGCCGTTATCTAGATATTGCAAAGGAATCGTGAATATGCCCCAGACCTGATTGCTTTATCTTAATTCTGTTTTGGGAAAAGTTGAAATGCGAATAGCGCTGCTTTACATGCTT
>NC_051415.1:12026473-12026727 GCF_015228065.2 Penaeus monodon
AAGCATGTAGAAGCAGCGCTATTCGCATTTCAACATTTCCGAATACAGAATTAAGATAAAGCAATCAGGTCTGTGCATATTCACGATTCCTTTGCAATATCTAGATAACGGGCAAGGAGAGTGCAGATTTCGAGTTAGATGATGAGGTAGTGAAGAAAGAAAATCACATTATTTTTTTATGAACTAACTGTATATTTTTATACAAAGAAGAATGCCCACTTTTTTCAGTATGAATTACATTTCTAGTGAACTTA
>NC_051415.1:12026977-12027413 GCF_015228065.2 Penaeus monodon
TCTCCGTGTATCTACAGGTCACACGCGTCCCCCATAGTTTGAGAATACGGAGAAACCAACTAGATGTCACCGCTGATTTATCAACTGTTTAAAGAAGATCGGAAAGAAGGGAGAACCGTAGTAGATTTATAGCAGGTGTTTACTTGAAGATTTACCGGTCCTTACCCCGCGAGGTACCTGCACAGGCTACCGCTATATCACAAGGTTGTATTGATCGATTGCATAAAGGCGTAGGTAGACGGATGTATATATTGATAGACTGTCGGGGAATATATCAATTTAGATTTTGGTTCATGCGCGGAAGTAGGCGGCATTGTTAGCTGAGGTTGGTAGTTATATAAAGCAAATATCCTCTCAGGGCATTTTGGGTAATTACGACCAGTATTTGAAGAAATATAACTTGCGTTTAATTCATTTTACGTTGCACAATGTTCTC
>NC_051415.1:12027545-12027742 GCF_015228065.2 Penaeus monodon
ATAGAAAACGAACGAAGCATTTTTAAATCTCGTTCTGATAAAGAAAACGAAATGTGTGTGGAAAAACATGGGCTAACTATTTTTAAATTTGGGAAACTCCCTTTTGATATTCCGGTGTGGTAAGTCATCTGATTTTCATGCCATCTGTTCGCAAAAGTTTGAATAATTGAATCAGGGGATGGCACACACAGAGTGAA
>NC_051415.1:12027782-12028330 GCF_015228065.2 Penaeus monodon
ATGCTGTGATCTTGGGAGTCGTTTGTGAGGCGAAAAAGGCCAGGATATTATGAGGAAGAAAGTATGGAAAGAATGTAAAAAATAAACAGAGAAAGAATTTAAAAGTAATAAAGAATGTGAGTTTTCTAGAGCCCAAAGAGTACAGAAGAGGGGAGAGCAAAGTGTGATAACTGAAGTATGGAGTGCTTATGAAAGGGGAATAAGACGGAAGTGATAAAGTGTTCCATCAAAACAAAATCCAGTCGAAAAAGCAAACAAAGGTCAGAAAATACGAAAATCAAGCGCATCTTAAAGACAAAAAAACAACAATAAGAAGAAGAATAGAGTAAAATGGACATAACATTCGGCAAGGGTGCACAGAAAGATGAGAAAAATCGGTAAGTAATGAGGTAAACGAAATACAAACTAGATTAAATGAGGAAGACGACCTGGTTACTGCAGAATATAGAATGATGAGGTGTTAGTGAGGGATGTGAGGCAGGCCATGGAGCCTGGGCTTGTGAGTGAGGCTATAAGCGGTTTTATAAAAGCATGCGAGGAAATTATGA
>NC_051415.1:12028353-12028549 GCF_015228065.2 Penaeus monodon
ACTCTTGTCATCTTAAGAATGCAAAGATTTTTTTTGGTGAAAATGATGAAGGAAATAAATGAGACGTCGTCGAGGGGTAAATGAGGTTAAATGAGGGTGGACGACAGTGGGAAATGAGATATAAGTTGATGGAGAAGCAGCGGCGAATGGAAACTTATGGGAGGCGAATGTCGTAGAAAAAAATGGGCGGATCAAA
>NC_051415.1:12028850-12029030 GCF_015228065.2 Penaeus monodon
CCAAGCATCAGGACCTAACCTGGTGCTCGGGCGATGACGTCACGCGTTCGCCTAACCTCCCCCGCCATCACCTTTAACTTCCTTTGGCTCTGAATGTGATGAATGTGAGCCAGTTCTTACGCCGGCGGTTCTAACAAGAATTTCTGGGGGATTTTTTTATTCATTAAGCTCCGGATGCCA
>NC_051415.1:12029462-12029526 GCF_015228065.2 Penaeus monodon
TTTTCAAACCAAAGCGCGGAGGGGAAAGGGTGCGTGGTGGGGGGGAGGTTTCCTTGCCCCCCCC
>NC_051415.1:12029550-12029962 GCF_015228065.2 Penaeus monodon
TCCTTATCTCCCGCACACGTTTCCCGTTTCCTTTCTTGTTCGTATTTGGAAATCATTAGGAAATTTTGGACACTATCTGTTGGAATTTTCGCCCTCGTGGGATGCATGTGCCTGTCTTTTGAAAACGAAAATGCTTGATAAGATTATTAAGTTTCATTTTATTTATTCATTTTAGAGAATAGTTAATGCTCTTTACGCCAAATGACGTCATAGGCAATATGAATGTTACAGTTCTTATTATTTCGTCATTCCCGCATCGCATTTTTTCTCTTCTTTTTATTCCTCCTCGTCTTTCACTTATTCTTTTTAATTATTCCGTTCCTTTTTTTTTAGGTTCCCTTTGCTGTCATTTAAAGTTTTCGCAACCAGAACGGGAGCGAAAGAATTTTCTCGCAACAGAGGGGAAATGGGG
>NC_051415.1:12030428-12030712 GCF_015228065.2 Penaeus monodon
CACCCCATACGTTCTCCGTTTCACCTGCTCTTCTTTGGCCATTCTGTTGCTGTTGTATTTTCATCCGTTTTGCGATGCTCCTCCGAATACCACAGCCGCAGGTGTTATCATTCTGGTCAAGGTATCGCACGACTCTCAGAAATAAACTTCTGAGACTTTTAAGGTGAGTTAGCCAGACTTTTAGTGAAAAGTGGATCTTTTTCGAGACTTTGCAAAAATGATTCAGAGACCACAAGTCTGTGTAGTCGCACTGCCCCAAGTTGTCATAGTACTAAAAGTTGCTC
>NC_051415.1:12031035-12031642 GCF_015228065.2 Penaeus monodon
AACCATAAACATGTCTTTCCCCGAACGGCCGGAAGAGCGAGTTGGGTGACTGATTACCCTCCGGTCGCGGCGACATGAACGCCTTTGACACTCGGAAAGCGTCCGTTCGGCGGCAGGTCCTGCGGCCCGGGGGAGGCCCATGACGTGATTGTTGATCAAACTTGCATGACGAGGAAGCATGCACGCTGCGACCCGGCCGGTGTCTCTGCTCAATATCCAGCGGGAATGTCCAGCTGGTAATCACGTGGGAGTCCACCACCTGGCAGGAATTCCCTGTGCAGGTCATCACGCCGCAATATCAGCTCCCAAGGCGGCGCCGGTCATGAACGCACTTCTGTTGCAAGAGCTTCGCATCATGAATGGAGAGCTGCAAGCAAAAGACGTATTGCTTTTCCAAATTCAATATGGCTCTAAAGCTCAACTTGACGTCATTCCAGAAGTCATTTCGGATGAGAGATTCGGGATCGAGTACCTCTTGGGCTCTCCCCTGGGGGGGGGGGGCAGCACGACCTGGAAATAAAGATGATCGCCCAGGACGCAGCACTGAGAGGCTCCGCCGCAGGCCTGCAAATAATGATACAAAACCAGAGTGAAAGAAATCGCCAGT
>NC_051415.1:12031682-12032415 GCF_015228065.2 Penaeus monodon
TGTTTCCTCTTCCCTACCTCTCCCCCTCCCTTCCTAGACCTCAGACTCCTATCCTGTACCCCCCCTCTTCCCCACAACACTTCCCTCATCCCAGCAAACCCTCAAGCTGCCGTTGCTATCGTCCCACAACTCCCCACCCCCTCCCCTCTAATTCCCCAGTCCCCCTCCTTTGTCCCTAACCCTCAATCTCCTACAGCTTTCCTCACCCCATTTCCCATACCCCCCCCCCCTCCCTCAAACTCCCAGTCCGACCTTTCTTCTCTCGCTCACGTCCGCGGTGCCACTGACCTTCCCTCCGAAGCTGGCCTGACCTGACAGTAAGCGACAGTAAGCGATGGTGACGAGAGCGGAAATGCTGACTGGAGTGCCAGAGTACACAGGCTTCGTCGTCGCCTGTCCTCCTGGGAGATCAGGTCGTGATTTATCCAAAAAAGAGGAGCAGAGATTTTGGCGACGCCGCGTCTTCTGATTTGAGGATTTACGGTCACGTTTTTTCAAGGATTTTTCTTTTCTTTTCACTTCAATCGGCCTCTAACATTTCTTCTCTTCTTCTTCATTGGCGATTTCACTTTTTTCAGTACATTAATCAGAAATAAATAGCCATGATTAAAAAATTAAGCTGAAAAATAAAATTCTCCCCAGTATAGGATGGACTAAACTTTTCCGTTTTCAGATTTGCTCGAATACATGTCTAAACGTTGATGATCACCATAATGTTTTCTTTTTCTTTTCT
>NC_051415.1:12032523-12032712 GCF_015228065.2 Penaeus monodon
CAACGTACCCAGAGATTTGCATCAAAGTTTCAAGGCGCGGGAATGCTCGGCCGTATTTTGCGTCGCAAGAACATTTTCGCTTTTTCGTCACACGCAAAGATGGCGTCGGGATCTCGAGCAGGGCGCGCCAACATCACTTTTCTCGACGTGAGGAAATAATTGTAATAGGGATGATAATGATAAAAAGTA
>NC_051415.1:12032811-12033112 GCF_015228065.2 Penaeus monodon
CGCGAAATATTAGAGGCATGTGTTAAAAAAGAAAATACGTTTCTTCGCGAGGTTTAGAGAGTGAGGAAGAATCGCGATAATAGTAATGTATTGATTTAAAAACGTAACTAGTAGATCCGCATATGACTTTTTCGACGATTAAAACAAAACTACAATAAATTGATAAATAAAAAAAAACATAATAAACAGGGAAATATAATTTTCTTGGACATTTAGAGGAGAAAATCTTACAAAATAAAAAAAACATAACATCGGGATTTTCTTTAGTGATGCTCCAAAATGTATTAAGTTTCTCGACGTG
>NC_051415.1:12033761-12034113 GCF_015228065.2 Penaeus monodon
AGAAAACAAAATAATACCTGACGAGACACGATAAATAAACGCGCTAAAAAGGCAGAGTTTCAAAGTTGATCAAAAGGTGTTTAAAGTTTTTCCTCATGTTCGCGAGGCCAAGTTACGGCGGCTGAGCGAGCGCCCTCTCCCTCGCTCTCCGCTCATATGAATTTTTCGTTAACTTATGAAGCCTCTTTCTTGGCCTTTGTACGAGTTTAATAAGACGCTGCAGTCTCCGTCGGGGCTATAATAAGAGTAATGAGTGGCTGTGAAGAAGAGAAAAGATACAAGGGATGGCGGTTGGGTTGCGCGATTTTGTTGTAGGGGGGGGGGGGTGAGATATGAAGGGGCATCTATAATG
>NC_051415.1:12034135-12034244 GCF_015228065.2 Penaeus monodon
CCGAAGTTATTTCTTTATTCATTTTAGGGAGTGGGGATTTTTTGCTGCTTCTTTTCTTGTTTTGTTTTCTGTTTTATTTGGTTGATTCTGTGAACGGCGTGGTATTGCG
>NC_051415.1:12034269-12034793 GCF_015228065.2 Penaeus monodon
TCATCCCTTTTTTTTTTAGTGCAAATGGCTGACGAAAGCGGCATTGCCTTTTAATTCAAAAGATTCCCGCCTTGTGATGTTTTATTATCCCATAAACATCCAAAAGCGCCAATTCTTGGGGAAGGATATTAAAATTCCTTGTTATCTTTATGAAGCATAAACCGCTTACTCTTTCACATCTTCCGGATCGTCCTTTGCGCGGCTGTTAATCGCGTCGCGTCCGGTTTGATTGGCAGCGACGGGGAATCATTCCCTCTGGTTGTCTGGCTCCTCTTTCATATCTGGCTCTATATGCGTTTTAACTGTGCTTATCTCTTACCTGTTTTTATTCTTTGTTTTTGTCTTTTATCTCTTTATCTATTTTATATATTTATCGGTTTATTTATTCATTTTTTAAAATGGAAATCTCGTTGGGGCTTCGCTGGGATAAACCGCTATTGTTGTTTTTTGTTTTCGCTGATGTTGTTAGTAATTTTTTTGCGGTGCTTTTTTTCTAATTTCGCTCTCGTTCTCTCGCTTCTCGT
>NC_051415.1:12037121-12037461 GCF_015228065.2 Penaeus monodon
CATCCACCACACATACATTATTGCCTTAATTATCTGTGCTTCGCTTTTTCCTCTCCTAATTATCAGTAATATTATTTTTGTTGCAGTCATTGCATGCAACTTATGGCCCTGCAGCTTTTTCCTTTGTTGCTGAACTCATAAATAGCCTTCCCCTGGCGCTTATAGGCCTACGTCTAGCACCTTCGCTCCCTAGGCCTTCATAAACCTGTCTTTTTCATTATATTTCTTTTGTTCTATGCATACCACAATACACACATCTTTTGACAATTGTTTCAGACCCAACCGCTAGCTTGTTTTTTTTTATGTTAGATGTTAGTGTATGATTTATCTTCTGGGTTTG
>NC_051415.1:12037830-12037925 GCF_015228065.2 Penaeus monodon
CTGTTCATATTGCTTTTTTGTTTATTTGGAAGGATATTTCAATAAATAACTGAATATCGGTGAACAAACGAACATGAACATGAACATGAACTCCT
>NC_051415.1:12037981-12038177 GCF_015228065.2 Penaeus monodon
CTGATGCATGCATGAGCCGTATCAAATATATCAATAAAAATCAAAATGTTCAGCTGAAAATTGGAAACATTTAGTCGTGTATTAGCATCGTGCAACATTTTCGGTTTGTGTTGAAATAACGACTTTTGCAATGTTCTGGTTTCCGTGAATTAATTATACAGTAAACATGTTTGTCATTTTATAGCTTGGTCGGTCG
>NC_051415.1:12040470-12040594 GCF_015228065.2 Penaeus monodon
TTTTTAGGGGTAGGGGTGAAGGGAAGGGGGGTGAGGGGTAGGGAGGGGTGTAGGGGTGAAAGGAAGGGGGGTAGGGGGTGGAGGGGCGAGAGGAAAAGGAAGGTGGGGAGAATTTGTTCAAAGT
>NC_051415.1:12040958-12041744 GCF_015228065.2 Penaeus monodon
GTTTAAAAGTGTCTAGAGGAAAGTGCGAGAGAGGGAGGAGTGACGAGATAGAGATCTAGAGAGATGGAGGAGAGAGAGGATATTCAGAGCTCAGTAGTAGATAGAGATGCGAATAGATGGAAGAGATGAGCAGTCAATAGCAGAGTGAGCTGAAATAGAGAAAGACATGATCGAAACGTTAGAGTAAGATGGCACATAGAAGAGGGGAGAGGAGAGCTAGGGTGGGGAAGTTGCGTTGGAGCGAGCGTACGGGAGAGCGATGCTTAACGATAGAGAGAGAGAGAGAGATAGAGAGAGACAGTAGGAGGAGGAGGAGAAGAGAGAGAAAGAGAAGTAGAGAGAGAGAGAGAGAGGAGATAGAGAGAGACTGTATTCGTCTAGAGAGTGATGCACTATCGACTGACTATGTCAGAATGACAAGGAGGGGGAGAGAGGAGGTGAAAGGATCGAGAGGATGAGCGAGATTAGAGAGAGAGGTAGAAGAGGAATGAGAGATGAGGAGATGAGAAGCAGGAGTGAGGCAGATACGAGACGCGAGACAAATTGATTCGATAGTTACACGCTGCTGGTACCACCGGTCTAGAGAGAGCCTCTTCCTACTTGCTATTGCACATCATCCACTCTGATTAGCTTACAAGCTACAAGGAAAATAAGTGTGAGAACAGGTGAAACAGACTACCCATCACCTGATCTTCGACTATTCTATTCATCAGCGCACGTCTTCGCTATATCGCGTCTCTGATCTCTCTCTAGTCGCTCTCCTCTTTCGCTTCTCGGCTCTTCTGA
>NC_051415.1:12041779-12042101 GCF_015228065.2 Penaeus monodon
ACCGCAGCTTCTAAATACTGCCAGTACGTACGAACCTCCTTTCTTTCGCTATTCCGCCTCCTTTGAACTTTTATAAAACAGCCATGTCATTCGGAGAGCAAACAGTAAACTAGCATCTTCATACGCGACAGGCGATGAAAAATGCCAGGGCCTATTTCACCCAGAGATTCCAGGACACCGAACAGACTCCTTTCACCTACGAACAGCTTCCAAAGCGTCAGGAGGAACGGGTCCTTTGAGAAAGTCCTTAGTCCTTACTCAGGCATACTCCTCCGAGGTCATCTTTAAGGACACTTGATGGTAATAGGTATATGGATAGATT
>NC_051415.1:12042134-12042752 GCF_015228065.2 Penaeus monodon
GCCCGTTATCGAGTGTTCCAGTGTGGCATCTAGCTTTCGCTTCTATACTGCAGCAACATTATCAAAAGTTTAAATAGAATTGCAAGTAATTATGGAAATAGAGTAGAAAAACAGAGATAAAGGCAGAATGAGAAGAAAATCTGTATGTATAAAATGTAGTCAGCAGCCATTGTTTATTTGTCCATCTGTTTTCACCACATAACAACAGGAACTTCATTCACAAAAAATGTATATAATGCCATCAAAGGTTTCCATTCTCGTGGCTTTAATGACGTTATTATAATCGGGATAATGTAGCCTTATATCCTGGCTAATTATCATGCCATTCTCGGCTAATATTTACAACGTGGATGTTGTGCATATGAGGCAGAAATACGCGGATGTTATTTTTGCGAAAGTCAAACGTTCTTAAGAGGTGTCTCCCATGGTGTCATTCGTAAAATCACAATCGAAATTTAATATAAAGAAAAATTAATCATAATTCTTAAAGCGTAATCTATGCAATCTTATGAGGTGATCACTGCACCTCTCTGTCTCTGATCAACAGTACCCATGAAATCAGTCAGTCAGCCACTGAGTAAGAACATCGAATCGCGGAAAATTTCCAACATTCCATTT
>NC_051415.1:12042906-12043404 GCF_015228065.2 Penaeus monodon
GGACCGCACATGGAGGGGGCTCAGCCTAAGGTTCTCCAGGGTTATACTTACAGCACCTGCTTCGTTAATCATGCATTGTTGTTGTGAAGATCGACCGAGATTGTACACAGGAGGAGAGTATAGGATGAGGGAGAAAGGGGTGAGAAAGTGTAGAATGAGGAAGTGTAGGATGAGAGTACATAGGGTGAGCGAGTGTAAGATGAATGTACTTAGGGTGAGCGAGTGTAGGATGAGGGTACACAGGGTGAGTGAAGAGATGACGACGTTCATTTCACCCTCAGGCCAGCGAGTCCAGTGAGGAGATGGGGGAGAGGGGGGGATGTTGGCAGGGTATCTCGCTCTCACTCTGATCTTTCTACATGGATGTTTGCGAGACGGACCTCTCACCCTCTTTTTCCTCCTCATTTGCATACGAGTAATTAGTGCTTCTTGGAGTTAATGTAGTGGGTAAACTTTTTTTCTGTGTGTGCTTCTACGTGCCTTGAGCTCGGAAGGACT
>NC_051415.1:12045801-12046351 GCF_015228065.2 Penaeus monodon
AACACAAACACATATTTTTTTTTGTTAGATTATAATGAATACCAAACACACCCTCACAGCGACGCCTCCATTTTCTACTTCGCAATTAGCTGAGCGCGAAGCTCTATCTCCTGCCTTGAGTTGCCGACCTTTGCACAGACTGCATGCACATTGCTTTCATTGCTGAACATTCACCGAGCTCCACCGGTTCTTCCGAGGGGTTGCAGGCTCTTGCAGTTGCATGAGATGGAAAAGGCAAGCACGCGGTTCCTGTCCTCTTGACGCGGCCGTTCGTGATTCAAGCGTCGGGATTGCTTTGCTCGGGGCCGCTGGAGACTCGAAATTTCTTTGTGCAGTTTTCTACATTATTACGCGCCATAAAAAGTTTTCTTTTACGCGTGTTTTTCTTTTTTGTTTTATATGTTTTATTTCATCTTAGATATTCTTGGTTTGCTTGGTTTCTTTTCTTAGAGTTTTTTTTTTCTTTTTTTTATTATCTTGGCCCAATGGTGTATGTGTCATTCTCGCTTTGATGTGCATCTGTTTTATATATACTAATTATTATATTTTA
>NC_051415.1:12047079-12047504 GCF_015228065.2 Penaeus monodon
TTCAACCGTAATCACTTAATTTCGCAAGGACACTTGAGACAAGAGCAGACAGGCGAGGGTTAATGCAATTCCCTCGCAGGCAGGTGACGGCCAGGTTGACGCCTCGCTCTCCCCACTATTACGCGTTGACAAGATGTCTAAAACTCCCTTTTTTTTCTTTATCCCTTTTCCCCGAGTACTAACAATCTCCTGGCAACCTTTGGCAGATGCTATGCGGTCGAAAGTTTTGGAATGTGAGTCGCAGTACAGGAAGTCGCCGAAAATTGTAAACGTGTAGTATTGTCGACTCGAGTTCAGTGAAATATTGCGCCAAGGGAAAAGAGGACTAGGGTTTATTTTTAATGTTTTCATTTACTTTCCATATACTTTGTGATTTTTTTATTTGTATCAGTGTGACTATATGCCATAGTAAAGGGTGAACGAGC
>NC_051415.1:12047634-12048868 GCF_015228065.2 Penaeus monodon
CTTTGGCATTCCTTTTTACGATGTAACAGTGGTATAACAGCGAAGATCACACAATTAACACGAGCAGAAATACACACAACTCTTACTGCGCCCCATGGAACGTGCAGGTGTGTGCCGAGAACAAATGTCGAGTGTTCCTAAATTCTGTCGGTTTATTGGAAATACTGGGGTGAAAATGAACACTGTTATGAACTAGACTTGTCTCGGCGCTCAACCTCATCTGATGTAAAGAAGGGGAAGGGAAGGGAATCCGAGAGAAGGCAGAATAATGGAATTAAAACAGACGAATCCCTGGAATGAAAGATACGCTTCTATTCTTCGAGATGGAAAGAAAACGCGAAATGCCATTCAGGAATCAAGAAGTGACAGTGCAGAGTGCAAATCAGTTGCAGATATCCTTGGGGCCTTTCGCGAATCGCAAGGGTTTGGTTGCTGGGAATGGTTCTGGCGCTAACGTCTTCAAAGGTGATTCTTATCTTGTTTCTGTCACCCTCCCTTCCCAAACCAGCGAGCTGTTGTCACGCTTCTCCCCTCGTATGCGTAATGGAATTATTGCCATGGAAACAGAGCAAAGCGGTTTGGTTAGGAGAAAGGATGCCAGCAGAACTGAGGGTGCGCTGTCACGTCACGAAAAGTGGAAGCAGAACTGAGGGTGCGCTGTCACGTCACGAAAAGTGGAAGCGGAACTGAGGGTGCGCTGTCACGTCACGAGAAGTGGAAGCAGAACTGAGGGTGCGCTGTCACGTCACGAAAAGTGGAAGCAGAACTGAGGGTGCGCTGTCACGTCACGAGAAGTGGAAGCAGAACTGAGGGTGCGCTGTCACGTCACGAAAAGTGGAAGCAGAACTGAGGGTGCGCTGTCACGTCACGAAAGTGGAAGCAGAACTGAGGGTGCGCTGTCACGTCACGAGAAGTGGAAGCAGAACTGAGGTGCTCGTCACGTCACAGAGAAGTGGAAGCAGAACTGAGGGTGCTCTGTCACGTCACGAGAAGTGGAAGCAGAACTGAGGGTGCGCTGTCACGTCACGAGAAGTGGAAGCAGAACTAGGGAGCGATCATTTTACGGAGAGGCGGCTCCGGCTCGTCTTTTCACCTCTTAACAATGCGCTGTTAAAAAATGTGACGCTCTGTAGAAGATGGCTAATTTTGAACTCTGTTTTCGTCATATGATTCCTTTTTTCTTATGTTTTCTATTGTAGTTTATCTTGGTTTATGTTTTAGCTCTTTTCTCCTC
>NC_051415.1:12051329-12052579 GCF_015228065.2 Penaeus monodon
TAAGGATATGCAACCAGAAAAATATATAATAGAGAGAATAGAAATTCCTTTTTTTCATCCCATCAAATCCGGAGAAACCTACGGCTTATTATTTCAAGACAGAACAAACGATCTGTATAAAAATTCCCCGCTTCGTGTAGAAACAGTCCTCCGTCACTTGAACCATCTCCCGTGACCTTTCTCATAGCCAGGTCACAAGGTTGAAAGCTGGTAGATTTCACATCGCGGGTTGTTAACGTGGCAGGCGGAGCAGCTCTGGGATTCATCGACCTCGCTTCAGGATCTTCAAGACGTGGAAATGGTAAGATCGCCGCCTTGACCCTTAATTCCTCCTTGCTTTCATATTCATGACCGTCGCAGCCTGCCTATTCCCTCGGTTCCCCTCTCTAATCTCTCTCTTTTCCCACCATCTCCCCCCTTCCCCTTCATGAACGTCTCCTAGTCGGCCGCATCCTTATACAAAAAACCACCTTACATCACCTTCCCCTTGTCGTAACGAGGGCAAACAGTAACAACACTAGTCCCTCACTCAGATCCAACCCAACCCATTCATCACGCATATAATGTTTTTTCTCCTCACCTGGCCTCCCCCACCCCACTCTCCGCTTGGGCCCGCACTATAGAGAGACTGAAGAGGCATAGCCATAATATACCCCGGGAATCCCCAATGGGCTGTCACCACCGCCCCTCCGAAACCTCCCCCCTCCAAGGTCATGATCTCAGCCGTACACTCTCTTGTATCTTCTCTTTCGCTTTCGGCTCTTACAGTCTAAGTCATCTTCTGTCCAGGGGAGTCACGCCGGCCTCTTCTTTCCCCCCTTCCCCTCAACCTCATTCCCAAAGTTTTCGGTTTCTTCTTACTTTTGCTTATTGCTATCGTCCAGCCTTTTCTCTCGTCGTCTAGTCTCTCGTAGGTTGCTAACTTTTTCTTGCATTCCTATTCTTCTGGATTCTTTCTCCTTTCCCCCCATTCCTAATCTGTGGTTCCCCCCATCCCCGCCCTGCCCAATCAATTTCCACCATCGTCTCTTTCCGCCCCTGTGTCTGGTTCGGTTACAGGGTTCTCTAAGTTGTTCGATCTGGTATAGTCTGTTCTAGGAATGTCAACTGCGTGTTTCCGCCCCTGTCTCTTATCGTTTTCCCCCTCCGTCAAATTACGCCGCATCTCAGGCCTTTCTCTGGCTGGTTCCCCAGATCGCTCCTGGTGTTTCACCCATAGTCCTATCCTACTGCTCTCATCCCCAAAAATC
>NC_051415.1:12052683-12052954 GCF_015228065.2 Penaeus monodon
TGGCTGGCCTGCCTCTTTAACGCCCCTCCCCTCACGGGACTATAATCGCGGGCTCTCGGGCGTCTCACTAACACAGGGGGGATCGCCTTCCCCGCAGGTTGATGGCTGAGGTCAAACGGATCCCCCCCCCTGAAATTTGCATATTATTACCCGAAACGAAGGGGAAATGGAGACAAAAGGTAATAAATACCCTAGACCGTGCAACAACTAACAACGCAACGCGAGGCACACGAGGCCGGCGCAACGTAATACAGCGCATCGCCGCGCACGT
>NC_051415.1:12052999-12053073 GCF_015228065.2 Penaeus monodon
TCCTCTCACAACTTCACCTCTCTCACGTAAACTCCCAACGATCACTCACGGATCAACACTCCACGGTATGGTAT
>NC_051415.1:12053287-12053590 GCF_015228065.2 Penaeus monodon
AATTCGCGTAGTTCCGTTTTTAATGTTACTAACAAACTGCCTAATTGAATCCTTTTAACCAAAAATGTTCTAAAAAATTATACACTAAATTACATAATTAAAATGTTAATCACTTAGCAGTATCATCTAGTGCTGCAGCAAACATTAAAAATTGTTAAAATTAAAAAAGTTCGTCCCTATAAGGGGTTTCGAATTTTCACTTAAGTGTCCTTTTACCAGTAAGTCGCGGAGGTTCTCAGAAACACAAAAATGCCGGCGTGTGCCTAAAGGGAAGGTTGCAGGTAACAGCAAACAATGTCGCAC
>NC_051415.1:12053625-12054107 GCF_015228065.2 Penaeus monodon
CCAACAGATGAACTAAAATAAGTTTCTTTTTCTGAGGTGAGGAACACTTTCGAACAGTGCATGTGTAGGAGTATATTCTTTATTTGTTTTATTTATTTCATCCAGCGCTATGGTATAAACATGATATAATAGAGAGGAGTTGTTTAGCACCAGACAAGATTGAACAGACACGTAGAATGCACAAATAGGCGGGGACAGATAGCTTAAATCAGTGAACGATCGGGATTCTGGTCCCCAATCGCTTCTTCCGAGCCATTCCCGGTCTTGGTTTGTTGGCGGCCCTCCGTGTCCATTGGCTGACCCGCACTCCGCATTCCCCATCTCCCATTCCCCCTTTTTGCTTTTTTGGTCACAACGAATCTGCTTTCTTGCCCTGGTCTCCCCCTTGCCCCCTAGCCATGCCCCTGTTACCTTCTCCACCTACTATCCTGTCCCCCAAGACAGAACGAGTGTTATTATTGTCATTTCACTGTCATAGTCTC
>NC_051415.1:12054253-12054379 GCF_015228065.2 Penaeus monodon
AGTATATTTTATTTTCTTTTTTTGCTTTGTATAACTTTTTTCTTAATGGGACTGAATTGTTTTCTTTTTATGAATTTCATGTTCAACTTTCCCTTCTGTTTTCCTCCTCAAATCAACTTTCTACGC
>NC_051415.1:12054413-12054634 GCF_015228065.2 Penaeus monodon
AACTACCAAAACCACAAAATAACACAAACCGTAAACAAATATCTGCCTAAACACATCTCGAGACCTATACTTTAATCATTCCTTATCTTCTAATAAAGAAAACAGCGTTTCAGCAGCATACGAAAAGTCTCCCTGCATCTTTTAATAAAGTTTAAAAATAAACTAAATAATCCTCTCCTGCCTCTCCTCTCCTGAATGCTTTTTTTAAAAGAAATATGTTT
>NC_051415.1:12054666-12054739 GCF_015228065.2 Penaeus monodon
TTAAAGAGCCTTTTGGTGTTTTCGTTTTTTTTTTTTTTATATCAAACCATTATGCAACCATGTTCTCGTTAAA
>NC_051415.1:12054782-12055445 GCF_015228065.2 Penaeus monodon
AGTCTTCCTTGAAGATTTTATTTTTTTGGAATTCTCGGCTGATAAATTGTTTTTTCTGTTCCTTCAAAATTATTATCAGGTAAGGCTGTCTAGTTTCTCGAAAGCTTGACTGAAGCCTTTGCTTTTTAACAAATAAATAAATTTTATTTTCCCACTGCTGCTTCAAGGTGTGGGTGTCGGCCGTTTATTATCATTTCACCATTCATCACAACACACTGAGCGTGATTGTTGTTTAAGGTTGGGGTCAAAATGCCAATAGCCAAGTCTTTCTTTCCCTTTCGCGTCCGAGAACTAATATCTGTTGTGGATGTTGGGTGTTGCCCTATTAATATGCAAGTTACAGACTCATGAAATACCTGTATATACGACGTGAATATACCCGCACGACACAACCCACTCCGTCTTGACCTCCGATGACCTTTCCATAGCCAGGTCAAAGGGGAAGCTGGTGATTCACTCGCGGGTTAACGTGGCAGGCGGAGCAGCTCGGGGATCATCGACCTCGCTTCAAGATCTTCAAGACGTGGAATGTAAGTCGCCTTGACCTTTCCTTGCTTTCATGACCGCCTGCCTATTCCCCTCTCAATCTCTCTTTCCCCCATCTCCCCTCTCTCCCTCTTACCTTCTCACCTTCCCCTTCGTACACTATCCCTCACTCATTAT
>NC_051415.1:12055588-12055701 GCF_015228065.2 Penaeus monodon
TTACTCCCCTCACGGACTATCGGCGTCTCACTAACACAGGGGGATCGCCTTCCCCGCAGTTGATGGCTGAGGCAACGGATCCCCTCCTGAAATTTGCTATTCCCGAAACAGGG
>NC_051415.1:12055970-12056238 GCF_015228065.2 Penaeus monodon
AGCGTAGTTCCATTTTAATGTTACTAACAAACTGCCTAATTGATCCTTTTACCAAAACTTTCTAAAAAATTATACACTAAATTACATAAATTAATGTTAATCAACTTAAGCAGTATCATATGCTGCAGCAACATTAAAAATTATTAATTAAAGTTAGGCCTAAGGGGTTTCGGATTTCACTTAGTGTCGCTTTACAGTAAGTCGCGGTTCTCAGGAACACAATGCCGCGTTGCCAAAGGGAAGGTTGCAGGTAACAGCAACAATGTCG
>NC_051415.1:12056289-12056549 GCF_015228065.2 Penaeus monodon
GTTCTTTTTCTGAAGGTGAGAGAACACTTTCGAAAATGCATGTAGGAGTATATTCTTTATTTGTTTATCTATCGCTATGTATAAACATATATATAGAGAGAGTTAGACAGACAGATGAACAGACAGATGAACAAATTAGCGGGACAGATAGCTATATCAGGACATCGGGATCTCCCAAATCGCTTCCAGCCATTCCGGTCTTGCGGCCTCCGTGTCCAGTGCTGACCTCCGCATTCCCTTTTGCATTTGGTCACCGAATC
>NC_051415.1:12057527-12058480 GCF_015228065.2 Penaeus monodon
ATAAACGGTACCAGGAAGAGAAACCAGACGTACGGGTTTGTAATTTGCTGTGACATTCTCCTCAGCATTGGTGAGTGCGTGCACAAACAACATGTAAGTGGAGCAGATTCCTTGATCGAGTGGATCTGCAACCGGCAATTAAAACTTTATCTACCTAATAGTAAATCGATATAGCAAAAAAATGTCAATCTTTGCAAGGAAGGAAGCAATATTTTAAAAGTATAAGTATACATAAGACAAAGGTAATTCGGAAGAGGAAAAAAAATATTTGCATTTAAGCATTCAGTATTTGAAGTAGGGTGTCCGTCCTGTATTTCTGGCCATTTTATTTACAATGGCAACCCTCTCAGAAAACATGATGCAGATCAGACTTAGGAAAAAACGCGGATGGAAAAATATAAACGTCAGCATGATTAACTTCCTGTTCTAAAAAAAAGGAAGGAGATTAACCTTGCAATCGTATCGAGCTGCTTTGAAGAGGTCACGCTGTTTCAAGCCACAAAAGCGGACTATTTGCACTAGCGCCCTCCTCTACATCAACGCAGGCGTGCGGAAAATGACGCGCTTTAATTCAGTACAGATGATAGCAAGTAGTGACTAACCCTCAGTCCTAATGGCTCTTGCTACACCCGTCCACGTCTGATCGGTGAAAACATTCCCAAGACAGATTATCATGGCCAGCATCAAAGGTGTATGCAAAGTGCGCGGTGTAGGGTAAATAGGCGCAGGGTGTTGGGTGATCTAAAAAAAGGGGGGATAAAGAGAGGGAACCCTTAATCCCCAGGGCTTGAAGTAGGGTTTGCGTTTCAAGTCGTAAAACTATTTTGCATGCGGTATTTCCCCCCTCAACATCAAATAAAATTCTCCCCGTGCCATTGCAGATTACCATGGTAAATACTATAGCTGTTCCGAACTGTGGGCATGCTTATGGAAAAGGCATAGGTACATTCTCT
>NC_051415.1:12061035-12061254 GCF_015228065.2 Penaeus monodon
GCTCGATATCTCCACAGAATTTGCAATCCGGGAAGGTGCAAAAGTCACATCCACTGTTTTCATAAATGTCTTGATAAGCTTAAACGTGTAACCCAGGAACAGAATCATTCTCACCTCCTTGCAATTACAATCGTTGCGCGCATTAAGACTTGCAGGATATGTGCATTTTGCAAGAGGACTAAAGGTGAGAGCTCTGTGCAACGCCGTTAGGAATCATGA
>NC_051415.1:12061735-12061917 GCF_015228065.2 Penaeus monodon
GTGTGTGTTTTCAGGTACATATTGAAAAATCGTTTCATCATTTTATTAGTACCTTTTTCGTCACAAATCCGCTGTTCTCGAGGGATTGAGGATTTAGTTCGAGAGGAAATGAAACAGTTCATTCGTTTGGTTCGTGAGTGTGCATCAGTTCATACCTGGTTTAATATTACATAACAAATGAT
>NC_051415.1:12062055-12062232 GCF_015228065.2 Penaeus monodon
GTACGGAGGGCATGATACATATCTGCATGTAAAGTGTTAGGCGTCATTTCAAATAATAACCGACTGTAGGAATCTTCACCTACTTTATATTATCCTTGCTCTGCCAGACTTGATCTAACGTAAAACGAACTTAAATTAACCGAAACGAACATACAGTCCGGTTTTGTGCAATGCAGG
>NC_051415.1:12062330-12063529 GCF_015228065.2 Penaeus monodon
TTTACATACGAATATATACACAAATAGTTATGTGTCGATCTGTTTGACAATTAGTATTTTTCTGCCCATATACCTCCTTCTTTATCTATATTTTCTCATTTACCACAGATTTATTCCCTGATTCAGTTTTCTATAGATAGATATACAGAAAATTATGTTTTTTTTTATTGTCCTCTCCGTTTTACTCTCCTCAATTTTTTTTCTCCTGTTCCTAATTTTCTATTTTCCTTTTTCCTAATGTTTTTATTTTAGTTTTCCTTTTTATCAATTTACCCCCAATATTTTTGTCTTTTTTTTCATAACTTTTGTATGTTTCTTTTTTCCAAGTCTTTCTGTTTCCTTATTTTCCTATTTCCACATTTTTCCCCAGTCTATTTTCCTATTTTCTAATCTTTTTATTTTCCTTCTTTTCCCAATCTTTCTATTTTCCTCTTTTTCACATTAAAAAAAAATCAGTGTTTCTGTTTATTTTATTTTCCTTACTTCTTCCTAATCATTCTATTTTCCTTTTTGTATTTTTTTTATCGTTCGGTTTTCTCTTATCCCCATTGTTTTCTATCCTGTTTTTATCAATCTTACTCTTTTTTTCTTAATCTATTTATTTTCCTATTTCTCCAATATTTCTAATTTTCTCTTTTCCCCCCAATATTTTTTCCGTCTTTATATTTTTCCCCTTTTACCCAATCCTCCTATTTTCTTCTTTCCCGGATTTTTCTCCTCTTTTTTTATCTGAATTTCCCAAACCTCCTGTTTTTTATCCCTATCAGTTCTATTCTCCTCCCCTTTTTCCCCCTCCCACAATCATTCCGTTTTCCCCTCTCTCTCTCTTTCTCCCCCAATCCTTCAGAAGAATATTGATATTTTTCCCCTTTACCCAATCCTCCTATTTTCCTCTTTCCCGGATTTTTTCCCCTCTTTTTAACCCGAATTTCCCAAACCTGTTTTTTATCCCAATCAGTTCTATTCTCCTCCCCTTTTTCCCCCTCCCACAATCATCCCGTTTTCCCCTCTCTCTCTCTTTCTCCCCCAATCCTTCAGAAGAATATTGATATTTTTCCCCTTTACCCAATCCTCCTATTTTCCTCTTTCCCGGATTTTTTCCCCTCTTTTTAACCCGAATTTCCCAAACCTGTTTTTTTATCCCAATCAGTTCTATTCTCCTCCCCTTTTTCCCCCTCCCACAATCATCCCGTTTTCCC
>NC_051415.1:12063548-12063638 GCF_015228065.2 Penaeus monodon
CCCCAATCCTTCAGAAGAATCTTTCGTCGATTCGTCTCCTTCGTTGGAGATAATGAGTTTCTGTTTTCCTGCCGTGTCCTCATTGTCACT
>NC_051415.1:12063979-12064144 GCF_015228065.2 Penaeus monodon
CATACAGACATGTAGGTGTACATAAAGTAACGAAGGATATACAAAGGCATATATTCAAGCACACGAAAGGACACACAGCCGTACGTATATTTTAATCACGGATGAACAGACGAGCACAAAACAATATACAGAACTAAACACAAATACACACACGCACATGCACGA
>NC_051415.1:12064259-12064452 GCF_015228065.2 Penaeus monodon
GGAACACGTACAATGTATAAGTGTGAATGGAATCTCTCCGCAGGAACTCAACCGCGGTAGTGTCAGGTGTGCCCGTGAGGGCGTGGCGGAAAGTTGTGTTACATTTGATACACAAACTGGAATTTCTGTGGTCTCTCCCTTTCTTCCAATCTATCTACCTGTCTATTTATTGTTTCCATTACGTAAGGATCGT
>NC_051415.1:12065991-12066189 GCF_015228065.2 Penaeus monodon
GCCGGGCCAGGTTGAGGAGTCTACTATTTGATCTTGTATGGAGACAGATGCCTTCAGATGAAGCACCAAAGGAGAAGAGTAAAAAAGACCCCAAAGAGGGTTGGAACAAGCGCACAGGCTTGTTTCACTTCACTGCATATGTCAAAACCCTCAGAGCAGCTGTTATTAAACTGTATGGTGCATTGTATATTGTCGTGA
>NC_051415.1:12066928-12067023 GCF_015228065.2 Penaeus monodon
TCGTCAGACTTGGCCACAAACCAGTCATTTGTTTTTGTTACCTTCTTACCATAGGTGGCTGCATGGTGGATAGTTGTACGTACTTACTCTGGGTT
>NC_051415.1:12067132-12067342 GCF_015228065.2 Penaeus monodon
GAGCATCTAAGGCTGCATGCGTACCTTACAGCATACCAGGTTGTGGTCTGTATCACAATCTGCACTATGGAATGAGTTGGTGTTGAGGACATACTCGAGTGAGGACTGACTGACTAGGATCAAGTCCAGCTGATGCCAATGCTTGGTTCGGGGATGTCTCCAGGAGACATTGTTATGCAGCTTGGTGTTGAGGAATGTGTTTGTGATGCA
>NC_051415.1:12067409-12067543 GCF_015228065.2 Penaeus monodon
CGCATGAGGACCATGAGTCACTGTCAGAACCCACTCTTGTATTGAAGTCACCTAGGAGAATAATCTGCTCCTTGCTTGGGATACTGCTGATGACAACTGACAGCTCATAGAACTCATCCTTGGTCTCAGGAGTG
>NC_051415.1:12067637-12067807 GCF_015228065.2 Penaeus monodon
CTGGTTGTAACATTTTCAGTACTTTATTTTTTACTGCAAAACCTACTCTATTCACTCTGGGCTCATCAGACGCTTTCCTATGCCAGAGGAACGTGTAGTCCTTCTTTCTGATGGTACCCGACTCTGCTATCTGTGTTTTCTCGAGACTGACAATGTCCACCTTCAGTTTG
>NC_051415.1:12068040-12068112 GCF_015228065.2 Penaeus monodon
CGCTTGAGGCGGGCGGAAGCTGTCTAACGAGACCCTGGGATCTCTCCCACCGTCGAGGATAGCCCCTGACGC
>NC_051415.1:12068982-12069077 GCF_015228065.2 Penaeus monodon
TGAAGATGTAAATATGTGTTCGTATATTATTTTCTTGCAGTACGCGAAGATTGAAAACAATGGAATATAATTTGAACATTTTCACCGTTCCCATT
>NC_051415.1:12069119-12069398 GCF_015228065.2 Penaeus monodon
TGAACCAAAATGATAGAGGCGCTCTTCGCTAGTCGTTATATATGTAAATGAGTGATTCAATATAAAAAGTCCGTTGTTGCCCGAAAGGAACTGATGGCGGCCCTTTGCGGGATCTCAAAAACATCCTTTGAATCTGGAATGAGTGTTTTCCTCCATTCCTCCTGCGAGCGCGCCTTCCTTCGGGGAGCCTCGGGAACCACGAAACAGCTATAATCCCAAACAACAACAACAACAGCTATAATGTGTTTCACAGCGGAATTCAATTATTTTGCACTGATG
>NC_051415.1:12069433-12069502 GCF_015228065.2 Penaeus monodon
GCAAATATTGATTGTCTTTGGTTCTGGCATTTGCATTTCTGATGTACTTGATTGAATTCGCTTTCGGGT
>NC_051415.1:12069544-12070004 GCF_015228065.2 Penaeus monodon
GTGTAGCTAGTGCTAGAAAAATTGCAAGGTGGAATTTTCATCATATTTACGTCTTTCCTTGCTCATGGATATGCCGTGCAATTGCTATGGATGCGCGGAGTCAACTCAGGGGAGATTTCCGATTGGGGTCACACCTGGGAACTATAACTTCTCTCTCCTCTGCTTACTAGTTCTGATTCACCTCCACATTGACTACCTTTTGTCGCAAAACTTCGCT
Source organism: Penaeus monodon (assembly GCF_015228065.2). Taxonomy (NCBI): domain Eukaryota; kingdom Metazoa; phylum Arthropoda; class Malacostraca; order Decapoda; family Penaeidae; genus Penaeus; species Penaeus monodon. Next base: position 12,069,762 of record NC_051415.1, read on the forward strand.
GCTCGAATTCTGAAAATGTGGTATATATGTAAGTTTTCTGACGTGGTTCGGAAAAAAAAATCTTGTGGTAAGCGTCCACTTTGGCTTGGTCGAACTCTTATAAAAAATGAACAACCGTACTTAGACCCGCGATGCCAGGTTCCCTTCGCCTAGGCGCTCGCACCCCGTGTGTGTGTGTGTGGGGGGTGGGGGGTTCTTGGTGGTGATATTGCTGTCAAGTTCCTGATTCTTCCTAGCATTTGA
>NC_051415.1:12070584-12071657 GCF_015228065.2 Penaeus monodon
GTGTGTGTGTCGAGATTGAGATCGATGTCGCCGCCGCCTTATTTCCCGCCGCCGCAGTTTTAAGGTTCTTCCTTGATTAGTTTCGGCCTTTATTGATATTTATGTTGCCATCAAAATCGCCGTGGATATTCATGCTGTGCTTTTGTTGCCGATGGTAATTAAACTATTGTGTTATTTTGGTGATAAACTTATTTTACGTGTTCTAGCCATCCTTCCTCCCGGGGGGTTTCCGCCTATTCATTTTATGTGAACAACTTGCCTCCTCTTGCAAGCAGATGTTGCGCTGTTTGTGTTTCTTATCCAAGACTGGGCTTATTTACCGAAACATTGTGCAAGGCGATGGCAGAATAGTGGCGATAAGAAATGATAAAGGAAATTATATAGTTTTCCCAAAAATAAGAAGTCTACAGAGATTTGATAAAATCGGATATCATAAGACGTATGCATAATGATGCTAGAGAAGTGAGATTAAGGGATAAATAGGTGAATTAAATAAGAAAAGAGAATGAAAGAAAAAGGGAAGTTATTTTTGTCACGTGTCTAAAAGTTCGTAACCACCTACTTCGCTATCACATTAGCTCCGTATTGTTTTTATTTTGCGATATTAGGAAAGTGTGAAGTCCTTTTATTTTACTAAACGTAAGATTTCACTTCATATAATGTCACTTCTGACATTATATGTACACATGTCCTTCGATGCAGATTGATAAATATATATATATTTATTTTTTTCTAATTCTCTGAATCCATCACAACACAAAGTAAGAAAATTGTGTTCGAATTTCCTGTTTATTTCGGCGAAGCTTCGGTGCTTTTAGGAGTGATTCTAAACTGTTCGAGATCTGTTGCATTTGGGACGCGGTCTTGTCCGAACTTCCCTTGGCATTTAAGTTTTATTTAAGAAGTTTTATGTCGCACTTTTCTTTCTCCGAGGCTTGAGGACCGCAGACGAAACGGTTTAAAAGTGATCATCAGGATTTTACAGAAAATTTGGAGTCATGTTTTCCTCCAAGGTTTCAGCTGTCTCTATATCTCCATTTTCGTACATCAGAAATCATTCCGAAAAGTAAAAA
>NC_051415.1:12071740-12071937 GCF_015228065.2 Penaeus monodon
CCGGTGTTAAACTGTATATAGTATTAGAGCGTACAATGTTTTGAAGCAATTATGGATAATCAGCAAGGCCAAAGGAGAGCTCAAGGGCTGACGACGACCCCGAACGCCAGCAAATAGTGGACTTCGGTTGCGCTCGCTTCCTGTGGTTCTGCATCCTTCGTGGACTCCTTCAGAGCGAGAAAGACTGATGCCTGGAA
>NC_051415.1:12072063-12072521 GCF_015228065.2 Penaeus monodon
TTCGTGGAAGGATTCGTCATCAGCGAAGCATCTTGGAAAATGGGGCTTAGGTCTTTTTTTCCCGAGACTTTTCTCCGTCGCCCGGGTTCGTTTGAAGGCGAGAGCGTCTGCTGTCCGATCATAAGGAATTGTTTGATCGGCGCCCGGACTTAAAGGACTGGAAGGGCAGTTTTCTTTCGGACAAACGCGCGTGGAATCCTGTTCTCAGGCAATGACACAAGCGAGGAAGCTGTAAACCGGGACGTTTGATAGCTTGATATTCATGGTCGCATCATATGTATGTATTTCTTAAATATCAGAAGAGATACATCTTATGAATGCATTGACAGAAAGTACAATTAATTCCAAAAGCGGAAGGAAAACCCACAACAAAATCATTAAGAGATCCACCGAGGAAGAGCGGGCGATGCGCGGTGTGCCGACAACAGTTAAAAGGCAAACCCACGTGTGCACCCCTC
>NC_051415.1:12072574-12072831 GCF_015228065.2 Penaeus monodon
CGAGTGTAAACACCGCGTTACAGACACTTAAGTGGTCACCTTCTAAGACAAACAAACTCGTGAGTCGCGGTGAGCCGAGTGGCCGTCAGCGCCCCGACCAGAGAGCGAGGCGCCGGCGAGGGCTGAGGGATCGGCCGCTGCTGACCCGGCCGTTGCTCTTTGTCTCGGCTGCGAATGTTGCGTAATGGCAGGATGAAAGTGGCGGTTTCTGCTACTGCGGCAACGCGACCGCAGCTGCTGCTTGTGCCTTGGCTGCA
>NC_051415.1:12074110-12074777 GCF_015228065.2 Penaeus monodon
TTGCAAAGATATGCCTATTATTTTTTCCCCCTTAGCCTTCTCTATTCCTCATATCCTTTCACGCCCTCTTCTCTCACTCTCATCTTTTATGTTTTCTCCGTCTTTATCGCACTGTTTGTCATTTCCTTATTTCTCATACTGTGTGTGCACGATCCCGATATCAATGTTTACGTCAGTCACCCCTGTTTAAAAAGAGAGTTTTCTTTGACAGGCTGAATCGTGCGATTGGACAGCTGACTGCTAGTTCTACTTTTTGTGTTATTTCGTATTGGACAAATATTTCCGACACTATCAAGAGAAAACATTACTGCTTGAATTTTAGCGCTTTCGGCATCATCATTATTATATATGGTATTGTGGTATCAGCGTCAATCAATACCAAATCACTGTCGCTTTCGTTGTACATCGTTAATAGTAGTTTTACTAATCGTTAAATGATTTCGAGTCATAATAAAGTGGTACAGTATTCAATATGTAATTAATATTTACATTTTCCGTGTATCTATAAATTCTCAATAAGCATTTAAACACTGATCGGTTACACACACCACACGGGCAGTGAATATAATTCCTTTTTAAATATCCCTGCGCTTAAAACAATTATGCCATTGTATGTGTTGGCAGATTCGCCAGCATAAACATGAGGCACACCTGGAACCGCAGTTTG
>NC_051415.1:12075433-12076095 GCF_015228065.2 Penaeus monodon
GAAGACCTTGAAAACCGGGGAAGGTGAACATTCGTGGGTATTTTTTTCAAATGGGTTCGTTGTCGTTCCGTATAACTTTGTGTTGGAATAACGACTCGCATTCAACTCTCTTTGACTTGAAGTGCCTTGTGTAATGTGTTATGTAACTCTACATATTTGCGATTTGTTTAGGAGTCGAGAGATTATGTACCAGATAATTTAATATTTCGAGAAATAATTGAGTTTGACAGCCTGAACGCGGGCTAACCGCATCGGTTATTGATCGGCTGTAAGACTTCATAGAAAATGGGAGATGGACCATCACTACAAACGTCAGTATGTTAAAGGTAAAACATATGATGTAGAGCGTCATATGGTAATATCTTGTTTATTTTTGCTTTCATTATTTAAAAATATGATAGATCTTCATAGACCGACCTTCGCCAAAAGATAGTGAAATTGAAAGGCAAAAAATTAAGCCTAATATCTTAAAATGGTATTCTAAAAAGAATCACACCTTTACAGGTTAATTCTTTCAATTGAGGGTTATATCAGCATTCAGCTCTATATTTTTTTTCTGATTTCCCACTAGGTCAATGATTAAGAACGCTGAAGTAAGCCCAGCTCGCAAACCACAAACACAAACAGCGTTACTCTACAACTTGGCAGTCAGGTGCGCGGGT
>NC_051415.1:12076142-12079260 GCF_015228065.2 Penaeus monodon
CATTCTGTCAGGAGTGTACCCCCAACCTTCCACCCCCCCTCACCTCCCAACTTAGCCCCGCCCCCCACTTCCTTCAGGTTAACTGTGAGGCTATGGATGGGGTCCCAGCCAGAGCCCGAGTGCGCGGGCCCAGTGTCGTTCCGAGTGGCGAAGGGAGCCGAGAGTCTATGCTGGTTCCCCGCTTGCTGTGTGTGTGAGAGATAGAACGGGACTGCGAGATTACAGAGAGGACGCCCCTTCTTTTTTGCTCGGAGGCGCGAGATTATCGAGTTGCTTGTGAATGACGGGCGTCTACGGAGCCGTGGCGAGAAGCAGGGGCGTGTTTGTGGCTATGAGTGTTCCTGAGAGCAACTTAAAGGGCGAGCGGCGAGGCCACGAGGAGTGCGGGCCCGCGGCTGCCTCACTGGACGGGCCCGGCGTGTGAATGGCGAGCCTGCACCAGTGAAAGTCGTATGTCAGCTCCCCACCTAGAAAGTGGCTGGACGTGTTCCTGGTCCCCCCGGGGAGAGCGCACGCGGCCGCACCTGTCGTCTTGTGCGTACGCTACACCTGCAGCCCCGGTCGTCACGTGCCATCTGTCCGGACGGGGTTGGTGTCACGCCTGAATGGAAGAAGCAGGCGTTCGTGGCGTGCAGTTCGCGATTTTCCAGCGTTAGTACGCGGAGTACGTGTAATACACAGGTGCCCGTTCTCCTGCATGTGTCCAACTACACGTGTTTCTCACCGTCTGCACGTAGCGAGCTACACGTGTTTGACTCCGCCTGCACGTACCGGTTGACTAAAGGAAATCTACCCTTTTGGAATGTTATCAGGGAGATTACTTCTGATTAGTGTGGGATACTGTTCGACGATGTGTATTTGACTGATAACATAGTTATCTTATCTTATCAAAAGAATTACAATCAATAACCGTGTTAGTGTGAGTGTGTTGTCAGCAAGAGCAGACGTGGCACTGCAGCTCCGTCTTTACTAGAGTGCAACGTAAAATCGAGCCTCCAGTGTGCTTCATCTCGGTGATCAACAGCGTGGCACTTGAAAGTGTTGCACCAGGCACTGTCGAGAGTACCAAAAGAGTGCGGGGAAGTAGTTACTTGATGTGGTTATCTGCAGTGTAAGTCAAGACGGTGCCGCGTGTGTGTGTGGTGTTGGGAGAGCCTAAACGCCCCCCTTCGCTCGACGGTGCTGCCACAAGGGGCGGCCCAGCGGTCCTCGTCTTTACTCTGTGTCCCAACACCGCCTGTCACGGACCTCGGGAACTGTGACGGAGCACTCATCTGGAGAAATCACACTAGCATCACAGTGCGCAGCTGGACCGCGTGAGACGTGGATGTCTGTCCTGAGGACGTGGTTCTGCAGGGATGTCTGTGAAATAAAGTCTTGAAGGTGACGCGTAATCCCTGTGGCACGGCGCTGCAGGGCTATCGAGTGCGGATTCGGTGAAGTGTCGCTAGGAATATGCAAGTGTCGACAGGATACGCGCAGTGCTGAATATATTCGCGAGTGTTTCGTGGATTTCCTAGAGCGAGAGCGTGCGGGAGTGTTGCGGCGCTCTGCAGGAGTAGCGAGGACCTGCGGGAGTATTGTGCCGCAGCCACGGGAGTCAGCCACTGTGACCACTGACCCATATTCTGGTGCCGTCTGCCGGTGCACCAAGTGGTACGTGTTCACGCTCGGCTGGAATCACACGGCATACACCCACGCATTGCAAGTCCAGGCCTTCCGTCCTATCCTGGCAACGCGACGGGCACGAAGGCCAGCCTGTGCCCGCTGAGTGCCAGCCGTGACCGCGCGGGCGCTCATGGCATGACGGGCGCCAGGCAACAAGTGGGTGGCGGGACCAGGACCCGCTCTGACCTGTGATCCATGAGTGAATGACATGCATCCAGGCTTGCTAACTGACGCCCCCGCTATGGCCACACAACTCCAGGCCGTCTACGACCCCCGCCCGCCCACGCCGCCCACATCCCCGCCGCCGCTGGACGATGGCCTCATCGAGAGCGGCTTGGGGCTGCCGGCGGGCGTGTGCAAGGCAGCCGAGGTGAGCCGCAGGACCATCTCGGAGGAGACGCGGCTCTCGCTCAGGGACATACACTTTATCGACAGCTCCTCGGGCTCCGAGGACGACGGGGGCGAGTGTGGGCGCCGTGATCGCGGCGAGAGTGCGTGCGAGGGCGGCGAGGAGGCTGGCAGGGAAGACGCCGTATTGATCCGTGACGAGGTGTGCGCAGCGGAGGGGGACTCCGCCAGTGCTTCGGTGGGAGGTGACGAGCACACAGCAGCGCCGCGCCGCTCCCGCAGCCATGACGGAGGCCGGCCAGCTGCGGTCAGTGCGCCACCCAGTGAGTGTGTAATGCAACATAAGTGCGGTGCGGCGCCGCCCCCGGACACAGGTGAGGGCGCCGCGCCTCAGGCCCTCATGGCGGCATCCGACGCTGCCCATCAGCAGCCTGCAGGCTCGGGAAGTGCCATGGTCACTACGAGCTCCAGCGGCGCCCCTCTGCGCTCGGCCCTTAAGCGGGCAGGCCAGAGGAGCAAGGGGCATCGCGTCAGCATAAATGAGGCCAAAAATGAGTGTTTGGAGGCCGACTATGTGATTCTGGTGCATGAGGAAAATGAACCTCAACTTGTGTCGATTAGGTCGTTCGACCTGAGCCTCCTGCCGGGCTCGGGGGACGTGGAGCAGCTCACCCTCTCGCCGCCCGAAGGATACAAGGACTGCTTCAGCCACGCCGTGCACGAGACCATCGTCGACGACTCAGGTGGGTGTCGAGCGCTAACTTGGGCCACCTGCTGGCATGGGCGGAGGGACGGCACCGTGGGTCGCGGAGTGCCACCCACACGCGCTTCTGCTCTCCGTCTCTCCTCCCGCCTTTGTTTCGAAGGGGAGTTCGGGGATTCGCGTCCCTCCTTCTTTTGCATTCTTGCTGCTCGCTCGCGATCCCGACGCCAAGGGCAACTGTTTACGGAAGCGAGGCAACGGAGAGCCAACGCCGCCGGGTCGAGGGAGGGCGCGAGGCGAGGGAGGGCGCGAGGCGAGGGAGGGCGCGAGGCGAGGGAGGAAGAGGGATTCTGGGGCCGAGCGGGGGATGAGGCATCGCTCTTATCTGGGAAATTTTAC
>NC_051415.1:12080182-12080565 GCF_015228065.2 Penaeus monodon
CAGCCCATACATTCCGACGCACAAACTCACTCGCATCTCACCAAAGGAACAAAACACTCACGCATTTCTTGGCGCTCATACCTTCACCCTGAATCACACCTACATAACATTAACCCACGTTTTGATCACACCCATCACGTACTTCCTCTGAGATCAGTTATAAATATTTATAACAGCTGGATATCACAAATATGGCGCATCGATCGTACATAAGGATGGAGAAAAAAATCATGGATAAGAAAGACTTAATTCTTATCTGTTCGATTTATCTCTTATCTGTGCGATAAGTTTTTTTTTGTTTGTGTTATAAATCGAACATGAGGAAATATCAGAATTTTTTTTATATGTCGTGTCAGGTGTTATGTTTCTGGTTCTTTGAGGTT
>NC_051415.1:12080731-12080842 GCF_015228065.2 Penaeus monodon
TCTGAGGAAAAGTTTAAGAGGCGGATTGTACTTTGTGCTTTCGGTTGTTTTGATTTGATAGTCATTCATTTGTTGCATTTTTTCTGTCGCTGAAAGTACTTCAGTATGCCG
>NC_051415.1:12081125-12082107 GCF_015228065.2 Penaeus monodon
GGTAGTAAATTCAGTGACTGGAACCTCCCCCTCCACCCGTTCACACCCCCCCCCTTCTCCGTCCCCCCGAACCCATCTCTCCCCACATATCAAGCCATTATCCTCATCTCAGCTCCATCTCCCCTTATCTCTCTCCTCCCCATCTCAGCTCCGTCTCCCCTTATCTCTCTCCTCTCCTTCTCATCTCCCTCTGCTTCTCATCCCTCTCCCATCTGACCCCCATCCTATTCCTATCCCACCTCCTACTATCTCAACCCCCCCCCCCATTCCACTCGTCCGTTCCCCATCTCACCTCATCCCACCTCCCTTGCTCATCTCACTCCAACCCCACCCTCCCCATGTCACCTCATCCCCATTTCCATTGCCACCTCATCCCCCCTTATCCTATCTCCTCTATTCCACCTTGTCCCTACCCACCCCCATCTCCCCTACCCCCATATCACTCCCATCTCCCCCCCCTCCCCCATAAAAATCACGCCATGGCACCCAGTAAGCGTGACCCAGCGTGACGGGTGCCTCATCAAGGTGTATTACAAGAGGCATCGCCCGTGAACCTCCTTGTTTACTGTGGGATCTCATCTATGGCGTCGGAGTGTGGTCGTGGGGGAGAGAGGGAGGGGGGATGGGCGAAGCGTGATGGAGGGGGAGAGAGGGAGGGGGATGGGCGAAATGTGATGGTGGGGGAGAGAGGGAGGAGGGGGGGTAGGCGAAGTAAGATGGTGGTGGCGCGGAGGTGAATCACTTGCACCCTTTCCTGCAGGATATGATTACCATCCGCCTATTCGTAAAAGTGTGAGTTGTTTTGAAGGGAAAGATGAGAATTAGCAAAGGCGAAGGATGAAGAATAGAAGGGACAGGGTGAAGGATAAAAGGGACAGGGGGAAAGATAGAAGGGGGAGGGCATTGTTTGAGCGGCACGTGGTTTATCCTGGTTTTTATTTATGGATGGCAGGATTGTCGAGGAGTTTCTAAAGGTAATCCC
>NC_051415.1:12082452-12083220 GCF_015228065.2 Penaeus monodon
CCGTTTGTCCGACCAAGCCGATAGTTTACATTACCTATGCGCATGGACGGCTGATTCCAGATTCCAGTAAAGGGGAACAACAAAGTGAATTATAGAAAGGAATAGTAAAGGCAGATTTGGGAAAGAGATTAAAAGCGACATGGTTTCTAAAAGAGATTGAGGAGAGGGGTTCTAAGAGAGACCGAAGAGAGTTTTTTTTTTAAAGAAGAATAAGGTTTCTAATACAGATAGTGGGCCGGATTTCCACCAGAGACCAAGGGGGGTTCCCAACAGACACGGTAGAGAGGAATTCCAATAGATACCAAGAAGAGGGTTTCCTAGGAGATGGCGAGGAGGGTTTCTGATAGAGGCGGTAGGGAGGGTTTCCACCAGAGACGGGGGAGAGGGTTTCCAAGCAGGAAGGGGCGAGGGAAGGTTTAGACGAAGGAGATTTCCAGCGGAGGAAGTGGCGGAAGGGACGGAGGGCGAAGGAGGGGACGGACAGGCTGGTATCGTAGTCTCCCTCGCTGTTTATTGTATCCATGTTGGTTGTTGGCTGGACATGTTGACGGCGTTGTGTAGTGGGTGTTGGCAGCTTTCGTGACACAGTTGGCAACATGAAGCAGTGTGGATGCTGATATCAAGCCTCATTGCGAGGACTGCGTCTCATTTAAATAAGAAAAAAAAAATGTACATGTAAAAATGACCACCTTCTTGACTTCGACGCACCAGTCACCTGATTAAACTTGAGGCGAAGTTCATCTCCCTCGTTGGAGGGAGAGCTCTTCG
>NC_051415.1:12083265-12083402 GCF_015228065.2 Penaeus monodon
GCGCTGCTTCCTCTGCCACCGTCTGTCGGGGAGACACATCGGCGAGTGACGTGGTCGTCTCGTGCGTCAAATCATGTCAGTCATGTAGACCGAAACCTCGTGTGCACATCTCCCATCCTACGACAGCTCCTGACGGT
>NC_051415.1:12083442-12084343 GCF_015228065.2 Penaeus monodon
GAGCTGCACATGAGCACGCCGCATTGCAAGGAAAACTCAAAGGAAGAAAAGAAAGAATGGCTGCGCTCAGACTTTCTCCTTGCATGACCAACTGCCGTCACTTACACACGGCGAGGAAAGTCATGAGGCTGTGAATCATCTCTTGCCTCGTCTCAGCAGCATCGCACTTGGGACTGATGCCTGCGATAGCCAGTGGTTCCCTGTTCCTTGAAGTGCTTTGATATACATCGTGCTGTCGCCTGCAGTATTCTATCATCAATATGCACATAACCATTTATCAGCAGAATAATAACTGTATTATTACTATTCACCATCTATTTTTTTTAACGAAAGCAACACGATACAAACAAAATACCGCAAACAAGATTACTCCACTCTACGGCTCAGTAACGGGTCCTTCGTCACCGGCGGATTACAACGCTCCTTGCCTCGCGTCCTTCCCCTTGTCGCTTCGCCAAAACCAGGGGAGGAATGCGGTCTAGATGATACCTTGATGGGACAGTCCTTCAAGGCTCGAGCGCTGCCTTGAAATCTGGGGGAGGGAAGGGAGCGGGGCGGGGGTTGAGGACGGGAGACGGGGAGGTTGGGGAGGAAGGGGAAAGGGTCGGGGGAGGTAGGGGAAGGGGAGGGAAGTCGAATGGGGAGGAAGAGAGTCGAGATTTTTACAAATCATTGTTGTCTTTTAAGGGAAATCCACGTCTTTACAGTTCTCCGAAATAAACGGTTATGAAACCTGTTTAAAGGGAAAAAGCATGTGGTCATTTTGTAAATCTGCCAGCTTGCTTTTTCCACGGGGACTGTTACGGCTTAAAAATTGAGTTGCACAATGGAAAAATAAACTAGTGGCAAGCGTGTGATTTCGAGCAGAGAGAGAAAGGGAATTAGAGTGGAGATCGTGAGA
>NC_051415.1:12084643-12084956 GCF_015228065.2 Penaeus monodon
CACGAGTCCGTCAACACGAGGAGGCGGAGCGACGCCGTGTCATAAGTGCATTATCCATTATGTAGATCAGAAACCCTCCTGATTCCATTTTCGAAAGTAATCACACACAGCAAGCAGAGACTACATGCAACTGCCTCATGCGAGGTGGGTGGGAGAAGTGGGGGAGCGAAGGGAGGGGGGGGAGGGGGAGGGGAAGGAGGTATTATTAAGAATACAAAACACTAGTAAAAGTACTTGATACTGACTTTGGAGACTCGGCTTGCATGACCAAGTGGTTGCATGACCTCGATATCCTTCAAGATCTGGACTGCGG
>NC_051415.1:12085316-12085621 GCF_015228065.2 Penaeus monodon
CATACCATTCTTCCCACCTTAAACCCCCCGCGATGGGAAATGTTCAAAGGAAGCTCGTGTTTATCTAGTTAATGACTTCCGTATTATTTCCATTTTCTTGGCCGTGTCTTAACTCACCCCCAAAGGAATTTATCTCAAGGACCCCGCGCACGATCCCCTCACTCTCCCACGGACGACTTTTACGGACGACCCGGCTATTCCACGTACGACCCCAGCACACACCACCCTCCCTTATCCTTGACCTTCAAAATTCACATAACCTCAGATACGACCCTGTATCCATACGTACGACTCCACACCCCTAC
>NC_051415.1:12085787-12085924 GCF_015228065.2 Penaeus monodon
CCCCGCACGACCTCACATTCCCATAGACGACCTCACACCCCGCATCGTTCTCTCTCCGGCTTTGACCCACTTTACTTTCCGGAGGAGAGGGAGGGGGGGGGCTCTTATGGTACTCCTCCTTTGCTATCGACCCTTAA
>NC_051415.1:12085964-12086114 GCF_015228065.2 Penaeus monodon
CACACAGACAAATAGGCGACCTGACCCCCCGACTGAGGTTGCTCTCGAGAGAAATATACCCTCCCCCAACTCTTGTCCAAACCCCCCACCCCCACCTTTTTTTCTAACCCTTTAGCTCTCCTTCCACCCCACCCCCAGCTCTCGTATACC
>NC_051415.1:12086197-12086405 GCF_015228065.2 Penaeus monodon
TCTCGGTCGTAGATAGGTTTTCAATGTCACTTCAGCTCGTGATACGATCGTGTTCTATAGATGTTTAAGTGTCGAACGAGAGGAGAGAAATGGTGTAAAAGTGGTGATGTGATGTAGTGTTCTGGAGGAGTTTGTTTATCCGGAATAACTCTTTAATGTTTAAATGTTTGTTCAAGGCTCACTTGGAAGTAGATGTCTTATAGGATCT
>NC_051415.1:12086671-12087016 GCF_015228065.2 Penaeus monodon
CTTTTTCTTTCGTTGCTTCTAATATTCCAAAAAGACGGAAAAAAATTACGGCGGTGTATTCTGTGCACAAAGTGAGGAGTAAAAATAGAGTCTGGAATTGGAAATCTAGAGTATTTTCGAGGTAATGCAAGATGTGGCACTCATAGGCAATCACATCCCAGTTTTACTCATGTTCTCATCTGTTATTCAGACTCATACTCGCTGGCATTTCTGCTGGGCTTTCCAACACGCATTGTGATTCATTCCACTCATTCTGTGTGTTTCTTTATTAAAGGCACTCACGCTAACACCCGCACGCACATGCGCCCTGCTCATACATATGTGCTGATGCACACAGATACACTG
>NC_051415.1:12087125-12087190 GCF_015228065.2 Penaeus monodon
TTCCATCACCTGAAAACACACCAACGAACGAACACGGTCGGATGAGTCGCCGCGTCGTCCAGTAC
>NC_051415.1:12087290-12087422 GCF_015228065.2 Penaeus monodon
GACAGCGAGCCAGGGAGGAGCGCGAGACGGGGCTGAGGGTGTCGCCCGTCCTCCCCAGATGGACTGGAAAGCCTCCATGTTTGGGCTAATGTTTCGAGGCTTCCGCTGGACCGCCCTCGTCTGTTCGATGCC
>NC_051415.1:12088174-12088593 GCF_015228065.2 Penaeus monodon
GAAGAGATAGAAGAGAGTGGGATTCCAAGACAAATGAAGGAAAGGGAAACCGAGGGGAGAATGGAAGAACGGAGAAAGGAATGGAAGAAAAAGAAGAACAGACGGAAAACGAAGAGGAGAAACATAGAAGAAAAACAACAAGAAAAGACAAAGGAACGATCAAAACGAAAAAAAAGAAGAGACAAGGAGAAGAGGAAGGGAGCGAAAAGAAAGCTGGACAAAGGCAGACGAGGATAAAAGAGTTCCTGGTGCTACAGTTTGCTCAAGTTTGGCCTAAGTTTTCGTGAGACGAAATTGTATTGGCTGCCCGGGATTGTACTGGCGAGGGCAGACAGCCTGTTTACGTCTGCTTGTAGTTTGTGCTGTTTGTGTGGACGCGGCGAGTGTTTAGTCGGGTTTATGTGGCGAATGGTGCGTGC
>NC_051415.1:12089141-12089321 GCF_015228065.2 Penaeus monodon
TTGTTTGCACTGTCCGTTTATTTGTTTTATAGAAGTGCAAACATAAAAAGATATGTATGTGTGTGCGAGCAAAGAGAGAGGTAGAGGCGTGTGTTAGCTCGAGTTAGGAATGTATTTGCTGACAGCGGTGAGGCGTGTGTATGTCAGCAGTGCAAAGGAGAATGTCAGCTTAAGCGACTC
>NC_051415.1:12089661-12089806 GCF_015228065.2 Penaeus monodon
AAACCACCACAAAGAACATCCTCGTCAGCATCAGGAACCAGCTAAAAGAGGCATCACACACTCTTAACGGAGAAAATTGAATTACTCTTCCAAGGATTGCGAGGATTAACATGTGAATTATTAACCGCACATTTGAGACCGTGAC
>NC_051415.1:12090083-12090407 GCF_015228065.2 Penaeus monodon
ACCGTTCTACCGCGTGAACAAAGAGTACTCCCACCCGTGTGTACTTAAAATGTACACCCGATTAAAAAGCCTACATTTATAAGAGTGGGAGTACTCATCACCTGAGCAACGCGGAGGAAATGACAGACATTGGAGAAAGAATCAGAGAATTATATAAACATTAACACTCACACTCGCATAAAATAAGATAGACAAAATGAAGATAGAATGAAGCAGACTTTAATCCATAGATACAGAATTTAGCAATGTACGAGAGCAAATAGTTACAATCACCGCCAATCACACAGTCACACAGCGGAAGTTATTTTATTACGGTGTTTGATT
>NC_051415.1:12090710-12090942 GCF_015228065.2 Penaeus monodon
TCATTGCATGCCGTGATGGATGAACACACCCCATGGATAAGCCTTGGATAGGGAGGGAGGGAGATTTGTGGGTTTCATTGGAGTTGATGTGAGAGTGAGAACGTCCTCTGTTATTGGTAGGATATCGGGACCGCAGTTATTATAAAAAAAAAACTTTTTTATAACAGTAGTATCTATGTGTGACTGGTTTGTGGTTAGTGGTTGTTTTTTTTACGATTAATGATAACCAGAG
>NC_051415.1:12091197-12091620 GCF_015228065.2 Penaeus monodon
ACCAACGCCCTTACCATTTTCGTTTTGTCTCTGAAATAATTAACTTTCCACTTACTCTTTTGTAAGAATAAACAGTAAATAACAATCTACTGACCAGATTAGCATGGCTTCTGTTCCCAGCCTCGCAGAGGGAATTTTTCTATCAATGGCAGCGTAATTCTTAAATTTCCGGGTCAGTGAGAAGCTTTTACCCCGTTTTCTTTTTTTACGCTAAACTGGTTGATGGAATGATATCGGATTTATAATTGTAGTTCGTATTTTTTATTGGTTTGTTTTCATGTTACGCTTCCATGCACAGACGCACATGTAAGCCGCATCAACACACACATGTATTTAGTATGGAGGTATGTAAACACAAACACGCAAAAATACGAATGTATATACGGTACACGCGCTAATATTCACACATACTCACACGATGAA
>NC_051415.1:12091739-12091987 GCF_015228065.2 Penaeus monodon
AGAAATAATGCTTAAAACTATACGACCAGCGATATACACGTTGGACCTTTCATACATCACCCAGACTCTCTACCGCAAAACGACATGGTTCTCTCCAATCTAGAAATCGCGTAGGAGAATGACAATCATTTTTTATATAAAACGACCGGAGCAATTTTGGTAAACATCACCATATTTTTTTCCCCTCGTCTCTAGCGTCGAGGAAGTTGCCTGGCCTACTTGTTTTGATCGGCGTTACTGTCTCTCTC
>NC_051415.1:12092108-12092586 GCF_015228065.2 Penaeus monodon
TGAAAATCAACGTAATAGGGAGAAACTCGCCCAGTAGCTGCCCTCGTGGGGTAATTTATCATCGGTAATTGCAACTACGTATACATTCCGTTCTGGCTGAGCTGGGAAACATATGGCACGATCATGTACATTATCTTGTTATTGTGTTGTAGATGAGAGGCCCACTTACGCCCCTGGTTCTTGTGTGTGTAATGAATGCTGCGGTGATCTCTTAGAGGCTGGGTGATGGGTGTGCTCCCGGGCTCCGCTTTTCTCTGTCTCCCCTTCCCCCCGTGTGTAAGTGGATGTTAAATGGTGTATTATTTATCTCGTGGCGTACCGTGTTTCCCCTCTGTCGCGTGTTGCGGCGCGCGTGGCTATATGTCATGATATTTTACACCTGGCGCTGTCATGGCGCGATCTATGTACACATGCGACACGCTCGTGATGATTATTGCGAGGCATAATTTGCACATACATACACGAAATCACAGGCGCG
>NC_051415.1:12092767-12093094 GCF_015228065.2 Penaeus monodon
GATACCGACATTAATCCATATCATCATAATTCTTATCTCTTTCCTCTCTTGGTCTCTCCCTTCGCCGCCCGTCTTTTCGTATAGGGATCCCTAACCCAGCCTTGAAGGGTGACACTGAGCTGGCCGACCCTCCGACACTTGGCCTATTTCCTTGAAGTGTCCCGCCGCGCCCTTGCACTCCTTACCTGGGGCTTAAGAGGGGCTTTCGAAGACCTTCCCGCGGTCTTTTCCGCCCTCTTGCTCCTCGTGGATTTGTCGTGGCTCTGCGGGAACGCGACATCGGCCTTTGTGCATACCTAGAGGCGGGATGGGAAAATGGGTTATTCT
>NC_051415.1:12093330-12093612 GCF_015228065.2 Penaeus monodon
GCCTGGAGAATGGAGTTATTAGTTATACGATTATTACTTTGGTGTAATGATTTATTGCGGTGTTGTTCTTGTTTAAAAAAGAATAAAAAATTGCGCTTTCTTTGGCCAACTCCATTCTCAGGAAACATGTCTGGTTCCCGTCGAGAAAGCAGGAATGTAATCCAATAGAATGCGCGGGAGGCTGCCATAACAGAATTATCATATGCGAGGGTCATGTGCAATAGTTGCCTAATGCGCGTCATGGTTCAAGCAATGCTCGCTGTTGCAGAGGGTCTTGCAAGA
>NC_051415.1:12093654-12094811 GCF_015228065.2 Penaeus monodon
AGGACGTCCTCATCCTTCAAGGCACGTTTGTACGATTTTTCCTTGTCACTCTCGATATTAAAACTTTTTGGTTCTCAAGGGAACAAGTTTATTACCTTATCTTCTGTGCGGGAGGTGGATCTTCTGGTTTTATTAATGTCTTCTTGTTTACGTTATTTCTTCGTGAATTAACTCCCGTGTTAATTCGTCTCTACAATCAATCACTGGTTCTCAGCGCCCCATGCCCTCCTACAGGATTTGGTTTCAGGAATTCGTATGTATCGACTGAAGTGCCTGAGGGACGCGTTCATTCCCCAGTAACAACTTTTCTCGTGCCTGTTCGTCAGTAGTTCACATAATGGGAATTCCTCTCCTCTGTGTGCCACATGCGAGCTGCTGTGAAGTGTGCCGCCGCCGTTCCCGGGTGTGCGGCCTCACTGGCAGTACATCTTTACAAAATGTGTGTTCTCTCTGACCCTCCATTCTGTTCTCCCTCCCTTCCCTTTCTGCTGGAGCGAGTACAAGCACATAGAGAGTGGGCTTTACAGTCTTTGCAAACACTATATACCGTCTCTGTTCTTCCAGTACAATATTTTTTTACAAGGTCTGTGCTTCCCCTGCTCTCTCAACACAGTCTTCACCAAATCAGCGTTCTCCCTCCGTCCTTACGTCCCTCTAAAGTCTGTGTTCCGTCTGTTTCCTCAACGCAGCCTTTGCTTCTACTCTTAACACAGTCTTTACGAACTTATTTTTCCCTTCCTCCCTCACATTTTCCCCTGCTTTACCTCACTCCCCTTTGTCCCTCTTTACCTCCCTCCCCTTTGCCCTCCTTTACCTCTCCCCCCCTCTCCCCCATCTGGCGGAACGAGCACAGAGGCGTCCACGAGCGCAGACGATCCAACTGATTGCCGGAAGTAACGTAAGCGCTAAAATAACAAGCGGAATTAATAAGGCCGGTCGAAAACCTCCCCGTGTCCGCCAGTTCGAGTTAATGCGACGATCTAATTGCTTGTTAATTGCACCTACGCCGTTGATTATCTGCCATTACGTACACTGGATATGAATGAGATAATGAGTTACCGGCACTTGATAATTTCAGCGCCAATGAATATTAGATTTATATGACTGATACGATATCGATGACGTAAATAATGAGGGTTACGAGCATACTGTTTTTT
>NC_051415.1:12094828-12094964 GCF_015228065.2 Penaeus monodon
AAAGCGTCTTACTTGATCTTAAGAAAATGGGAAGGAGGTTTTAGTGGCTCAGGAATGTGGGACGAAGCGCCGCTTACGATGATTACGGTTCTTAAAGAATAAAGTGAATGCTATTACACGGGCTGGTTTACAAGCT
>NC_051415.1:12095288-12096312 GCF_015228065.2 Penaeus monodon
CACCCACATGCCATATAAGCACACAGCAACTTATCGTTACATTTTGTTATTATCACATTTATCCGTCGAGGAAAGTTCAGCGAGCGAGACCCTGTTTTTGGTCCTTCCGAGCGCGGGACAAAGCCATCCCTTCCCTCGTGAATCAGGGTTGACATTTGATCATCGAGGAGAGATAAGGTCAGTCTGAGATAAAGGGAAAACGCAAAAGGTCACCCAGCAGCCACATGGCCTCGTTGACCTTAATCCCGTCAGGCAAAAATAGACCTTCGGATCGATCTTAATTCCGCCCGTAAATGTAAATCGGACAGAGAGAATGGCGCCAGTTTTCTTCGTTATCTGGAGCAGTGATAACAATAGAGGTCCGGGAATATCCTCGGCTAGGTCGCTGAGGTGAGGCGGAGCGTAATGGTCAAAAGCTGATTAACGTTACTGAGTTTAAGGTGAAGCCATTCCCTGTTGTGGTGGTGACTGTGTGATATCCCTGTTGATGTGGTGATTGCGTGCTGTTATTGGGGATGTAGTGACTAAGATTGTCTTGTTTTGTGGTGAGGGTTGGTCTGTTGGTGTTGTTGCTGTGGTGAAGACTGCTTTTTAGTTATCACGGTTGTGGTGTATGAGACTGCGTGTTGTTTCTGTGCTTGTGAGTGGTCTTGGTTGTAGAGCGATGGTTGAGGTTGGTGGTGTTCGAGCAGTGGTACTTGTTGGTAGCGAGAGTTTTGGGAATGGTATAGCATTGGTAAGGTTATTGCATTGTCCGGTTGTCTGCTAGTGGCCAGTAATACAGCGTTAGTGAACGGTCTTGAAAAATGGTTGTGGTTAAGCATAGTAATTTGACAGTTTTAGTAGGGAAAGCGTCGGAAAGCGGCTGTGAAGAGTAGAGAGACAGGAATGTAATGGATTCCCAAGATCATTCTCTCTTTGTAAACGTCTGGCGCGTGTTTGTATTGCATGAAAGATTGTTAGCTGTGTTGGTTTTGCACTTTGCAGGTATCGAATGCCAACAAAGGACTTCTTGTCTTTTTTC
>NC_051415.1:12096408-12096609 GCF_015228065.2 Penaeus monodon
TATTTTACTTGCCAAACTGATTTGTTTTGGTAAGAAAGAAACCATTTCCAATACCTTTTGTTTTCCCCCTTATAGATTTCTGTTAAGGATGCAACGGTTTCCTTTTATTTTTATTTTCTTTTAACGGTAACTAAAAAAAAAGTCCATATCCTTAGGTGAGCGAAGTGATAAGGGAATTCCGTTCTGATAAATAGAGGAAAT
>NC_051415.1:12096743-12097181 GCF_015228065.2 Penaeus monodon
AGACAGACAAATCGAAGCAAAGGGACGGAGGAAAAGACTTCCTACGTCATCACATTATAATTATTAATTCCTCCTCCCTCTCAAGCGCGTCGGCCAGAGTAACTTCATCGCAACTTCCCAGATCTGTCCTTCCGATTCGCGCTCCTGCTTCCTCCCTCCTCCGACGGCGCTTGATGCCGAGGCGAGGCAGCGGAGGTCACGCTTTAGAAATCAGTTATCGGTCTTTCGCGGCAGGATAAAATTGGACATTTCCTCTTTATTGGCCGTAATTTTGCCAATAACCCTTCGGAAATTGGCCGTTTGGCTTATTAGATTTCCTCAGGTTAATGTGTGATTATCATTGACGGTGAATGAGGCATCGCGTCACGCTAGAGCTCCATCACGGCGGTTCGTTTGCGTTGCGTTTGGCTAAGATGAAATAGCATACGTCCGTGCATA
>NC_051415.1:12097446-12097539 GCF_015228065.2 Penaeus monodon
TTATGTTACGTATGGATATAAATATTCATTAATACAGCAAGTACGCTCACATTTCCATCCCGCGCGTCCCTTGCCGCAGTCCCAGCGCCTGCG
>NC_051415.1:12097576-12097843 GCF_015228065.2 Penaeus monodon
GGTTTCGACTCCCGTCTCGCCCGGGTCGCCGCGGAGAGAGTGAAATATGAACGTCTTTGAACTGCCTCGTGCAGTTCGTGGCAGCAGTAGTTCCTGCTGTCAGCTTTCCGCTTGCGTTTTCGAGATTTATGGATTTTCATTTATTTATTTGCGTCGCGGAGTGGTGAGCCGACGAGACGCTGGGATTGTTCGCAGGAGATTCGAATCAGATTCTGTGAGAAAGTTTCGGGAGGTGAATTTGCGTATACATTTTTTTTTGCGTTGATG
>NC_051415.1:12097881-12098079 GCF_015228065.2 Penaeus monodon
TGTTTACCTTCGTATTCAAGTACTATTGGATTCGTATTTTTTTTTCTTTGGTTCATTTATCAGATTTTTCTCATTTTAATCATTCATCAGTAACGCCGCTCTAGGCATGTATTATTGAATTTTTATATTTTTTCTATATCTTTTAATCACTCAGTACCCTCGATCGTGCTATACATTGTTAAGCAGAAAAATGTCCAG
>NC_051415.1:12098124-12098305 GCF_015228065.2 Penaeus monodon
ACTTGGATTCTGTGCATGCGACGACAAAGAATTGGTCCGTCATGCACAGGAACAACATATCAGCTGACTCAGCAATTGCGTCGTCGTGTTCTTCCCCCGTCTTGGTTCCGGCGCTCTGCATGGCGCGCGAGACGAGGCAGACCCCCTTGTAAATCCTCGGGAGATTACTCTGGAAATCCCC
>NC_051415.1:12098346-12098538 GCF_015228065.2 Penaeus monodon
GATGCGGCTGAGGGGGGTTAAAGCTTTTTTTTCTCTTTTACAAAAGGATTGGATTCAATTGAAATAATTTCGGATTCGTTTCTATCGACTCCAGTTCGAAGCGATCTCATTTGCGCTGCTCGGATGCAGTTATTCGGCGGTCACGCCTGGAGGAGGCGGGAGAACGCCACTGAGATGAAACAAATTAGATTC
>NC_051415.1:12098797-12099385 GCF_015228065.2 Penaeus monodon
TTCCTAGGAGGGACGCGGTCGCTTCGGTGCCTCCTTGTGTAACTAAGCCGTCTTTGGTACTCCCGTAAGATCTTAATGATATAGAAGACTAGTGCTTTTGATGTCTTTTTGGACTGTGTGTCTTTGGTATTTTCTGAAGCCGAAGGAGTCTTTTGGTCCAACTTATTATGGGTACAAAAGGGACTATACTGTATTGTAAGTAACACAGTATTTGATCCGTCCTCATCAGAAAAAAAATCAATCCAAGAAAAAAAAGAACATTGGATGAAACAAACAAAACAAAACAAAACAGAAATGTCAAAGCTTGGATTATAGTTCGAGGAAACATGACCAGTTTTCCCACACGGTGCAGGGGAGAGGACCTGGACTTTAACTCCCGACTCTGATTGAGTAATTGAAAACCCCGAGAGAAAAAGTTCCCCCTCGAGTCGATTCAGTTTCCGGAAGAAGGAGCACCGACTGGCCTTTCGTTTCCAGGCGGCGTCGAAAAGGGCTTTGTTCCGAGGCTGCTCCGTCGTTCCGTAGGCTTTGTGAGGGTGATGCTCCGGTGATGAGGGGGGGCGGAGGCATTCGTTGTGATGGCACATG
>NC_051415.1:12099742-12099938 GCF_015228065.2 Penaeus monodon
AAAAGAAAAGACAAAGAACTGAACATGGAAGAAGCGTATCGAGAGAAGGCTGATGATAATGGTGAGTAAGAGAGATAAGAAAAGGAAATCGGACAAAATGAAAACATGTTCGAAAAGTCTGAAAGCGTGAGAGAAAGCTAGAAACTTATTAGTAAACAGAATCGACAAATATACACATGAACATCCCCATACATGC
>NC_051415.1:12100132-12100384 GCF_015228065.2 Penaeus monodon
TGAGTCAAACAAACTGACAGATAGACAAACAGAAATATATCAACATAAAGACACAAAATGCTAACAAAGCTAAAGAAAGCTAAAAGCAGAAGAGAGAGCTTTAACCGCCCATTAGGCCTAATATCTGATATAAAAAAAATCAATTCTCAGCCTATAAATAGGGCTCCCCAAATGCCGTTGCACCGTTGAAATTCACGCGTGTTTGTCGCTGATCGCCGCTCTGCAACATTTTCGCGTGCAATTTGCCAGGAA
>NC_051415.1:12100772-12100922 GCF_015228065.2 Penaeus monodon
ATGCATATGGTTAATGGATGGATATATTTCAGAAAGAGATAAATTTGAATAATTGTAGGATAGAAAAAAAGAAAAAAAACAAAACCTTGTATCAGAATTCAACTTTAAGATATTGGATCCCTATTTCTCATTCCAAAATAATAATATTTC
>NC_051415.1:12101597-12101849 GCF_015228065.2 Penaeus monodon
AAGGAACATCAGAGGAATTTCGAGTGGATCGTTATTCCCGAGCAGTATGAGAGTTTGCTTAGTAATTGAAGACGGAAAAAAAAGCGGAAACTCCTTTGAAATTCCCGCGGAGCCGTTTTTACATTGCGGGAGAGGCTATGAGGAGAGGGAAGGCACTCAAGATATTTTTCTCGATCTCTTGTATGATATGGAACACTAATGACTTCTAAATAACATGCTCGTGGGTACGTGAACTCGTGTACATAAGAAATT
>NC_051415.1:12102473-12102549 GCF_015228065.2 Penaeus monodon
AGTCACCTCTTGGCTGTGGATTTTCTCTTCTTCAACATTTCTGATTCTGTTTTATTGTTCTTTTTGGGTTTCATAT
>NC_051415.1:12102905-12103064 GCF_015228065.2 Penaeus monodon
AAGAAAAAAATTAAGTTTCATCAGAGTTGGATCTGGTCTACATTTCCCGTTGCTGGGTTGCCAATTTTCGCCAGCCCGTTATCGGAGGTCATCAACTTGACCTCATTTATCAGGCGCCTCTTCTCACCCCAAGGCAAATTTCCCTTCTCCCTCTCTCTC
>NC_051415.1:12103245-12103445 GCF_015228065.2 Penaeus monodon
ATGTCTTATTCCGATTTCACTTTCGTAATTTTATCGTTCATCTTCTTTGTGTACCGTTTATTACTGCTTTCTGTGGTTTTCTCTTCCGCTTATTTCCTGTACCATCTCTCTCGCCTTTTCTCCATCTCTCCGGTTCAGTTCTCTGCGTCAAGAAATTTGCGAGTCAGTGGGTTCATTTCCCCCACCCTTCCTGCCTTTTT
>NC_051415.1:12103733-12103874 GCF_015228065.2 Penaeus monodon
TTTACGTATCCCTAAATACATCATTGTCTCCCACTCTCCACTCTATTTCCCTTCCCTTCTTCTCCACTTTCTCCGCCATCCCCATATAGCTCCTAACTCATTTAGAGGAAAATAGAACAGCCTTTGAAGATTCAGGTGTAA
>NC_051415.1:12104229-12104349 GCF_015228065.2 Penaeus monodon
CCGTTTCCCGACGCGGACGCCCCTCGTGTTGCGGCTTTGTTCCGAGGGCGTCGCGGCGGCCCTGCGCGAGGAGCCCGTCGCCGACTCGGTCGCTGCCGGACATGATCCCTCCTCCGCCTT
>NC_051415.1:12104476-12104558 GCF_015228065.2 Penaeus monodon
ACTACTTAAAAGTTGCTTATAATGTCTAAATTATATAAATGATTATTACTTTTATCTCCCCACAGGTATGTCGCGTCAGATG
>NC_051415.1:12104593-12104781 GCF_015228065.2 Penaeus monodon
CTGCCACAACGACACGCCGTGAGTACAGAAGAAAAAAAAAGTAATTAACACAAAACCGATTTATTGCTGAGAATGAGTAAGTTGCCGAGCGTGAGTAAGTCCAGAGTGGAAAAAGGGAACCAGAGGCTGATGACAGCTCCGTACCTTGGCGGATGTCAGTCAACTTTTGTGATATCATCTTTGTCTTC
>NC_051415.1:12105146-12105527 GCF_015228065.2 Penaeus monodon
ATATCACCTCCCCTCTCTCTCTCCACCCACCTTCTCCCTCCTCCTCCCTTCCCTCCCCCTCCCTTCCTCCCTCCCCCTCCCCCCTCAGCCTCCTGCCCTCTCCCCCTACCCAGGAAATAGCATAGGAGATCAATTAAATCCCGACCTCTTGTCTCGCTGCAATTAAATCTTAGTCAGCGCGTGACGTCAGAGCCCGAGGCGCGATGAGAGGAATTCAGAGCCAAATAAAGGGCCGGATCCGATTCAGGGCTGAGTGCCGGCGCGATCAGGTGCCACGGCCGGCCCTGCGTTACTTGCCAATTAAATGGTAATTAGTGGAAAGAAATTTTTTATGAAGCTGGGCCCTGATCCCCGCCTGTTTGGCCTGTCTCTTTCTCGATG
>NC_051415.1:12105857-12105931 GCF_015228065.2 Penaeus monodon
TAAAAAATTTTTTTAATTTTATTTTTTTTTTTTTTTTTGTTAAATTGTTAAAGTTTTTTTTTTCTAATTTTTTT
>NC_051415.1:12106113-12106618 GCF_015228065.2 Penaeus monodon
TTTGTACATTATTTTCTGGCCCGGGGGAGGGGAGGAGTGTTGGTAAAGAGAAAGTGGGGGGGGGGGGGGGTAGGGGAATGAGGAAGGGGAGGGAGAGTTTTTAAAATTCCTTGCTGTCGCTTCCCGTACCCCACCCCACCCCCGCCCCCCCCCCCTTTGCCCCCCCCTACCCCCACCCTCCCCACCCCGCCCCGACCCCCCCCCCCCCGCCCCACCCTCTCCCCACTTTGCCCCGACCCCCTCCCCACCCTGCCCCGACCCTCTCCCCACCTGTCGCCACCCCCTCCCCACCTGCCCCCCCCCTCCCCACCCTGCCCCCACCCCCTCAACCCCCTCCCCCCCTTTTCCGTTGTATTTCCCCAACAAAATACCCTCTTCAACCAGTCAAACTTCCTGGTTTGGGCGAAAATTCAGATTTTTTTTGTTTTTTCTTTTCCAAAAACTTTTTTCCCCCCTCTTTGAAAAAAAATGTCATAACAATGATAATTGGGAAATTTATTGTGTG
>NC_051415.1:12107214-12108013 GCF_015228065.2 Penaeus monodon
CTTTTCCCCTACCCCCCCCTTCCCGCCAGTTCTCCCACCCCCCGGGCAAATCTTTTCGGCCCCCGGGGGGAAAAGGCGCCCAACCCCGTCCACCTTTCCGTCTGTCCCCGCCCCCTCTTCCCCCCCCCCCGCAAACCCCCCCCCTTTTCCCTTCTCAACCCCCCTTTTTTTCTCGCCGCCCTTCCTCCGGGGGGGGCTTTTTTCCTGGGGGGCCCCATTCTTTTTCTTTTGGGGGGGGGGCCCGGGGGGGGTCTGGAGGGTGGGGCTAGGGTTTTTTTGGGCGTGTAGGGGGGTGGGCGGGAAAGGGGGGGGGGGCGTGATGGAAGGGGGGGCGGGATGGGAGGGGGTGGGTGTGTAGGGGGTTTTGGGGGGTGTGGGGGGGTGGGCGGGGATTGAGGGTGGGTGATGGGGGTGGGCGGATGGGAGGGTGGGCGGATGGGAGGTGGGGGGGATGGGAGGGGGGGCGGATGGGAGGGTGGGCCCGTGTGATAGGGGGGTGGGCGTGATAGGGGGGTGGGCGTGATGAGAGGGTGGGCGTGATGGGCGGCTGGGCGTGATGGGAGGGTGGGCGTGATAGGGGGGTGGGCGTGATGGGAGGGTGGGCGTGATGGGGGTGGGTGTGATAGGGGGGTGGGCGTGATGGGAGGGTGGGGGGGGGCCGGGTGGGGGAGAGCTGAAGGGGGGGTAAGGGGATTTGGGGGGCGGAGGAGAGGGTGGGGGGAAGGGGGGGGGTGGGTGGAAAAGGGGGGAAAGGGGTGAAGGGGGTGGGGGGGGTGGGGGAAAGGAGGGGTGCGAGGAA
>NC_051415.1:12108411-12108497 GCF_015228065.2 Penaeus monodon
TTTGTTAAACCCCGTTACTTCCGCTGGCTTCTGGGTTGCTGGTCCGACTTTCATGGGTTTTCCGCCGCGCTCGTGGGCGCACTAAT
>NC_051415.1:12108725-12108839 GCF_015228065.2 Penaeus monodon
GCAACACTCAACCTCGTGGAGACGAGAGTGTAAATATGCAAAGGGGCTGAGAGTGAAGAGTAAAGGGAGATGAGAGGAATAAGAAAAAAAAAAATCTTTGTTAGAAAGGGAAAG
>NC_051415.1:12109123-12109357 GCF_015228065.2 Penaeus monodon
CGGAGAGAGAGAAACAGACTCGAAACCTCATTCCCCTCATGGTCGGCAGGACATCCTTGAGGGGAAGACCTGAGGCATGAGGAGAATTTCTTTTGCTCCCGTTTGATTTAATGGGGCGAAGCAATTATCTGACGGCGGGGGGATATCGCTCGCCTGTCCGCTTCATCAATTTCTTGTGGGTTGTTTCTATCGTTGGATGGTTTTTGTCGATTTTTTTTCGGGTTGGGGGTGGGG
>NC_051415.1:12109738-12110338 GCF_015228065.2 Penaeus monodon
TTACACACCGTCTTCCTTCCACGCTTTCACCCTTCTTTCCCCTCTCTCTTTCTAGTTATGCTGCGAAGCTCCTATGGCCCCATTTTAGTTTACGAGATACAAGTTTATATTTCAATCCACTCTACTTTATGACTTGTCTTTTCCATTCCTTTGTTTCCTTCCTTTATCTTCCCTTTTCTCTCCCCCCATTTCTTCCCCTTCCTCTTATTCCGTTTTCGTCTTAGTTTCCTCCTCAGCTTGGAGGCTCATTTTCTTGTATTATCCTTCCGTTTCTTTCTTTCCCAAAATCGGAATATTCTTGCGCCGTGTATCAGTCCCTCCCTCCGCGTAAGCCGTACCTTGAAACACGTCCCAACCACCCATTCTTCCCAGTCACCAATCCCTTATCCAGCTAATGCACGTGATCTGTATGGGGGAACAGCATCCAGCCTGCGTCGGGCATCTTCATCTCCCGTTGATGTATCTCCCTTTCCCCTTCAGAAGGTCTCGCAACTCTTCTTCGTCTCCGTCGCCGTCCGCACCGCCTCCTCTGAATCCTCGCGGAGACTCTCTCTCGTCCCTCTCGCTCTCCCTTCCTTGTAGCTTTTTTCTCCCTGTCTT
>NC_051415.1:12110502-12110742 GCF_015228065.2 Penaeus monodon
GCTCGCTCGCTCGCTTCTTTTCTCCCCTCGTATTTCTCTTCGGTCGGTGGGATTCTGCTGCGTCATCAGGGAGTCATTTGTTTATCGATTTGTTTGTCTGTTCGTTAGTAAGAATGTTTGCCTCTCTCTTTTTCTGTTGGTTGCTTTACTTGTTCATCGTTTTGTATTTCTGTTTGCCTGTATGGATATTCGCATGCGTGCGTTCATATACATTTTTTTCTCTTTGTGGATATTTCAGCT
>NC_051415.1:12110870-12111317 GCF_015228065.2 Penaeus monodon
ATATCCACAATACTTTTTTTCCCGAATGGCTGGCATCTCGCAAACCTCCGCCCTCCCTATTGTG
Source organism: Penaeus monodon (assembly GCF_015228065.2). Classification (NCBI taxonomy): domain Eukaryota; kingdom Metazoa; phylum Arthropoda; class Malacostraca; order Decapoda; family Penaeidae; genus Penaeus; species Penaeus monodon. The sequence continues at coordinate 12,110,935 of NC_051415.1, forward strand.
CCACTAAACAATACTTCATTCCTTTAGTGTATGACTTAACTATGATTCAGCCTTCAACTCAGTGTGTGACTCTTCACAATGCTGCATTCATTCAGTGTGACACCGCTGAATTTCACGTTCTTAGTGTGGTGTCACCTTGCCACACCCGAGACTCTCAGTGTGTTAGCAACTCTTCGCTTTCTCTGTGTCCTTTCATAGCAACTCGCTGTCGTATTTTTCCCCCACCCTCTAATGAGTCGTGAAAATAGAAATACATTTTTGAACCGCTGAGATCTAAACCTATTACTTTCAGCTTCACCCGACCCTTAGACCACCGGTTATCAATAACCCTTAACTATCCCTGACACATTACCCTCTCAGCCAGTATCCCTAAATCCTTAGCT
>NC_051415.1:12111356-12111724 GCF_015228065.2 Penaeus monodon
TCACACCCGCATCTTCTTGACCCATTCTTCCCTTATACTTTCCCCCTATCTCTTCCCTATCCACTCCGCTGTTCACGTCTGTCCCTCGTCCATCCTCGCCCTCTCCCTACGCCCATCTTCCAGCCCCTTTTCATCCGTCTTCCAGACCCTTTTCTCCTGTGTCTGGAAGATAGGACTAGCCTCCCCCCCCCTCTCTCTCTCTCCTTCTCCAACGCCGCCCACGGAAGCCTTTGTTGCGCCTGCCACCACCCTCGCCTCGGGCGTCTGATGCTCGCCACTGGACGCTGTTTGTCGCTGGCTGCGAGCGCGAGCATTGACGTCCGGGCTGAGACGCGGCGGATCTGGCCTCTTGTCCTCTCCTCTGCGCC
>NC_051415.1:12111842-12111914 GCF_015228065.2 Penaeus monodon
GGATAAAGAAAAAGAGAGAGTCTTTTCCTTTATCCTGTGTGCCTTTCAGTCTATCAGTCTGTCTGCTGTAGT
>NC_051415.1:12112045-12112238 GCF_015228065.2 Penaeus monodon
AACCTTGTCCTCTGACCCTTAGGACGTTGGTGAGTCATGGGTGACTAACGGTTTACAGAGTCATAGATTGCTTAATCATTTGTTTGCGAGTCAATGATCGATGGTCCATTCATCAGTAAGTCACGAATTTTGGGTCAAGGGCCGGCCTTGGCATGCGCAATAAAAAACGTTACGTTCCCCTTGCCCTTCCTAA
>NC_051415.1:12112412-12112548 GCF_015228065.2 Penaeus monodon
TAGCACGCGCACATACTCGTGGCACCTCCTTGGAATTCCGTGTTGTAGCACCTCTTGAAGAATGTTCACATAGGATCTTCTTGGGTAAGTCTCTGCCTCTCATCTCCGACTCGAGTTCAAGACAGGACGAGACGTA
>NC_051415.1:12112759-12112829 GCF_015228065.2 Penaeus monodon
GCGAGAGGCTAGACCCTAAATCGATAACCACAGACGAGGAGGACCCCCCCACCCCCTTCTTATGGTCACA
>NC_051415.1:12112864-12113400 GCF_015228065.2 Penaeus monodon
GGATGCCGCCGTTCAGATGCTCCGTCAAATATTACGGTCACACGAGTCCAGAACTTTCTTTAATAAACCAGTCAGGAACATTGATGTGTTATCGGAAGGCATATATCCTTCAATAACCCTCTGGGATCGCCCGGTGCCATCTGTAGATACGATTTCGTGCTGATAATTTACACCGAATGCCATCTGGGAGGTCGCTCAGGAACTTTCGCCAGCTGGAAGGGATTCTTGGACCAGCTGAGAGGGATTCTTGGACCAGCTGAGAGGGATTCTTGGACCAGCTGAGAGGGATTCTAGGACCAGCTGAGAGGGATTCTAGGACCAGCTGAGAGGGAGTCTCGGACCAGCTGAGAGGGATTCTAGGACCAGCTGAGAGGGATTCTTGGACCAGCTGAGAGGGATTCTAGGACCAGCTGAGAGGGAGTTTCGGACCAGCTGAGAGGGATTCTTGGGTGTGAGTTCGGTTTACTTGTTTACCTGATACGAGTGATTTAGACCATACCAGCCTGGGACATTCTTTAAACCTGTCTCCTAGATCC
>NC_051415.1:12113708-12114103 GCF_015228065.2 Penaeus monodon
CTAGTATGCCATTGTTTACTCTTGGACAGCAACGAACGAAAAAAGAAAAAAAAGAAAAGGGAAAAGTGTTCCCGAAAGAGAATACAAAATGCTATTTTGAGCAGATAGTAGCGCTATCTGGGGAGAAATATTGACACTGACAGCTGGGGAAAATATTGAAACTACCTCCTGAAGGCGCTCCCAGTGACTCGCAAAAGACATCTCTCTTATCTTGGGAGGAAAATGCCATTACCCGCATTGGTTAGAAAAACGTTACTTTATTCCCGGGGAAAATTGCTAGAAAATCTGGGAAGAGATGGAAGGAAGGGGAGAAGGGGGTGGGAGGGAGAGGAGGCTAGGAGTGGGGGGGGATTACGGCTGTCTAGCTACTATTATGGGAGTGAGGTTGGCTAAAT
>NC_051415.1:12114137-12114223 GCF_015228065.2 Penaeus monodon
TGTCTCCGCATTTTTTCAAATCTCCTCCACCAGTGACTTCAAAAGGTGACGTGCTAAGTGCCACCACTAACCATCATAAGTTTTGA
>NC_051415.1:12114572-12114773 GCF_015228065.2 Penaeus monodon
AGCCAGGAGGGGGTGGGCAAGAGGGGGTGTCCCTTCACGCTCATTCTGCACCCTAAGACATCTACGATATATTGCTTTACCTCCGGGTATGTACTGAGTCCACCTCCGGGAAAGCATTGTAACTCCTGCAAGAAAGCGGAAATCTTGTGTAAATGCAACCGAGCGGCTACCTAAATCATAATGCTGCGAGTGTAAAGATAG
>NC_051415.1:12114971-12115098 GCF_015228065.2 Penaeus monodon
GTATAGTAGAATTTGACAAAAGGACGTTCGGGGGAGAAGAGAAATGAAGTTGTAAAATGAAACACCAATAACAAATAACATAACATTCAACTAAATCGCGAAGATGAAAAAAAACGCTGTTGTAGTT
>NC_051415.1:12115143-12115523 GCF_015228065.2 Penaeus monodon
CCACAAATAACCGCAAGAAAAAAATAAGTTAAAAGCAAGAGAAGAAAAACATCTTCCATCTTATGAGCCGCCCACTACGCCCACCTCTCCCCCCCCCCCCGGCCGCATAACGTACGCATTCGGGGCTCGGGTAATCTTCGGAATCCCGGGCCAGGATATCAGGACCTGAGCCAAGCTTCCTCTCTTCCTTCCCTCTCTTCTCCCCCTCTTCCTTCTTTCTCCTCTTCCCCTCTTCATTCTTTCTCTTCTTCCCCTCTTCCTTCTTTCTCTTCTTCCTCCCTTCCTTCCTCCTCCGTCCTTCGGCCATTCTCCTTCTTCCTCCGTGTCCCTTCCGCCCTTTTCCCCTCCTTTCTACTCATCTTTCTATGTTCTCCTTAACC
>NC_051415.1:12115729-12115801 GCF_015228065.2 Penaeus monodon
AGTTTGACCTCGCCTGACCCTAATACTCCCCCTCGGCACCTCCGTCACAGACGAGGTCACTCACCTTCGAAG
>NC_051415.1:12115826-12116685 GCF_015228065.2 Penaeus monodon
CCTTTAGCATAGCGTATTACAGCGGGTGTTAGCCTGTGCTGTGTTGTGCTGTGGTTCGGCTTTATGGCGTTTTTCGTCGTGTTAGGCTTTATTACGGATGTGGGGCGGGACGTAGATTTTTGTTTGTTTTTATTTCGTTTTATTAAGGGGGAAACAGAAAAGGAGAATTGGGGTTGTACGTGGAATATAAAAGTGTGGAATATAAAAGCATGAAGATAGGTAGAACAAAGAGTTGGTTGGACTTCTAAAAACGCGTAGAGACAAAGGGGACCCTTCCATTAAGGGGGAAATTGAAAGTTAAGGGAATCCTTTGTTCGTGAAGTTATTATCCAGGGAATGATTTCATCAGCGAAAAATGCCGTGATGCGTGTTATGATTTCGCAAATGGTATACAGCGATCGCGTATACAAGGCTCGTGTCTTGTTTTGCTTTCGACAGTACTAACACTGCTCATCTGCTTGTTAAGGTCTCTTTCGTGTTATTTCCCATTGTGCACGGTAGTTAAATACGCATGTATAATAAATGTTGATTATCGGGACCATCCCCGTACGAGGAAAAACACGAAATTCCGAGAAAGCGCGGTGTGATGCGGCAGACAAGCGGCCGTGATCTCCGTGGTGGGTCGGCGTCCAGAGGCTCGGCAGCGCGGTGTCCAGCGGGGCCAGCGCCGGCCACTGCCTGCGGCGATGGAGTGAAAATCCTGCAGGGGAGTGAAAGTGCCCGCAGGCGTTCCCTTCGGCAGGGAAGTGCCATCAGGAGCAAGTGTTATTGCTTCTGTCCAGCTTAATTCCGCGATTAGCATAGTCGCCCGGGGATGTTTTTGAAAGGGGCCGTTTCGATGGCCATGACTGCTGCGACT
>NC_051415.1:12117654-12118623 GCF_015228065.2 Penaeus monodon
AGTTTCACATTCCTCTGCATTTAGGCCTTTGCTTGCATTTGCATAGCGGCCGTTCAGGCACAAGACGCTTTTCGCAGACTCTCGCCGACTCGACACTCTGTTCCCGGGCTCTTCGGCGGTGAGGCTGCGAGACCAATGCCAGTGCTTATAACCATTGTGAGAGAGTATATGTCTCCCCGTAGACTCATGAGGGGAGAGCCGAGCGAGGGGGGAGAGGGGGCGCTGGGCGAGTGGGGTGGCGGGCGGGGTAGCTTGCGGGCGGGTGGGTAGGTGGGAGGGTAGGTGTCTTGCCGGAAGGGTACCTGGGCGGGTGGGTGGCTTGGCGGGCGAGCAATGTTAAAGTGAGATGGGAGGACGTGTGTGAAAGGGAAGCTGTACAGATGTTGGCCTTTGCTGTGAGGCTGAGGAGGACGCGGGGAGGCGAGTGGGCGGAGTGGAATCAGGGTGGAATGAGATGCCTGACTCTGCGATGGTGAAGGGGAATGAGGATTTGAATAAAGGTGAGTAAAGTGAGGACGGTTGTGCGGATGTGGAATGGAATGTGGAGTGGTATGGAAGTGAATTGTAATCGGGAAATGTATAAGAGGAGAGTGAGATGTGGAGTTGCAAAAGGGTGGATGGAATGAGGCTTTGCATGGGGATGGAGTAGAAGGAGTTGTGTGAGGGATGGGTGGAACAAAGAGTTGCATGAAGGCATAATGGTGCAGAGTAATGAGGTGCTGTGTAAGGCCGGAGTGGAATGAGTAGTTCTATGAGGGTGGAGTGAGATGTGGAACTGTATTAGGGCAAAGTTTGATAAAGAAAATTACATGAAAACAAAGGAGGGTGTAATATGAGGATTTTAAGACAGTATCGTAAAATGAGGACGGAGTACATTGAAATGCATTACTACTGGGATGAGAGAAGCGAGTCGTGTCACGGTGTGTTTCATGTAAACAGGGATATTATGAGAATTAGGCATCAGCTCAA
>NC_051415.1:12118689-12118823 GCF_015228065.2 Penaeus monodon
AATTGTGTGGAAGGTAAAACACAGTAAAACAAGGATATGAAGAAACTGAGGTATACTGATAAGTTGTGGAATATAAAAAATAGTGTAGGTGTGATGTTGATGGAAAACATTGTAATGAAAGTAGAAGTTTAAAC
>NC_051415.1:12119013-12120598 GCF_015228065.2 Penaeus monodon
TTCCACGCACTCCTACTCACACGGAGAATAATAGGTATCGAGGACGCCGAGCTCGAGCGCCGGGGGAAACTCGAGGCAGGACGAAAACAAAGAGAAAATTCGTGGAAGGTTGTAATCGAGTGGGAGAGCGAGGCGAGGGAGACGCCGGGACGAGAAAGTAGCATGAGAGAGCAGTGCTGAGGGAATGGGGCCGATGGGGAAGATGGGGTGGGGGGAAGAGAGGACGAGAGGGTAGGTTTTGAGGGGATGGAAGGAAGGGGCGGGGGAGGAGAGGGGTGGGAAAGAGAGGAAGAGGAGAGGGAAAGAGAGGACGAGAGGGTAGGTTTTGAGTGGATGGAAGGAAGGGGCGGTGGAGGAGAGGGATGGGAAAGAGAGGAAGAGGAGAGGGAAAGAGAGGACGAGAGGGTAGGTTTTGAGGGGATGGATGGAAGAAGAGGGGGAGGATAGGGAAGGAGAGGAGAGGGAAGGAGAAGAAGAGGGGAGGGAAAGGGAGAATGGTACGAGAGAGCAGGTGATGAGTGAGTAGAGGGAAGGAGAGAAAGAGAAGAAGAAAGGAGAAAGAGAGGGATAGGAAGAAGAGGAAGAGGGGAGAGAAAAAGAGGAGGGTTCGAAAGAGCGGGTAATGAGAGAATGGAGGGAATGGGGGGGAGAGGAGAGGGAAGGAGAACAGAATATGTGAGAACAGGTGTTTAGGGGATGATGGAAAAGGGAGGAGAAGGGAAGAGGAAAAGAGGAAGATACGAGAGAGTAATGGTGAGGGACTGGAGAGAGGGAAGGAAGAGGGGAGGGAAAAGAGAAAGGAAGGAAACCAAGGAAAAGGAGATAGAAAAAGCGTTTTCTACAAGTGAGCAGGTACTGAGAAAATGAAAGAAAGGAAAGAAGGGGAAGAGGATAGAACTGAGAAGAGTCAAGGGAAGATGAAGAGAAACGAAAGAATGAAGGAAAAGAAAGAGAAAAAATGAAGGAAGATGAAGAGGGAAAAAAGAGTTAGCAAAAGAAAGCAAAGAAAGAAAAGGAGAGGGAAAGGAAATGCATAGACGGAAAAGAAGGAAAGAAAATAAAATGGATCTAGAAAAGGAGGAGAAAAAGAATAATATGGACAAAGAGGAACCTTAAGAAAGAAAAGATAACAAGATATGACGAGAAAGAACGGAAAAAGAAAAACATGATAAGGAAAGGAGGTCAAAAGAAGAGAAAGCACAAAACATGAGAATGGAGAAAGAAGAAATAAAGAGACAATGAATGAAAACGAACATAAGAAAGCCAAAGAGAAAAAAGTATGATATGTAGAAGAGGCAGAAGAAGGCGAAAAGTAATAAGAACAATAGATAATGATAAAAATAATAAAAAAAGAAAAAAAAAAACAGACAAAAAAATGGGGGGAGAAGAAAATAAATAAACAAAGAAAAAAAATATAAATAAGTAAAGAGGAATAAGAGAAACACGAAGAGGGAAAGAGAAACAGAGTGGGAGGAGTCGCGTCGTAGGAAACATCTGGCGTCTGTCTTCAGAAAGTTTCCGGCTCTTACTGCGTACAGCATTCACGGTGCCGGCGACTTTTTTCCTTTGTATTTGCTGGACTTCG
>NC_051415.1:12120928-12121149 GCF_015228065.2 Penaeus monodon
CGTATACATTGATTTTTTTCAGGATTGATGTGACTGTCTTGTCATTTTTCCTAATTTTTTTCTTCTTCCGATGATCATCGTTTCCTCTCTATTTCCGCTGGATTTATTCTAATTTTTATACCTTCCTCTGTTCATCAGATTTCTTTCTTTCTTTCTTTCGTCGTTGAATCATTTTCATTCTACCTCCAATTATCATTCTCCTTATCTCCATTCTTCTTCCA
>NC_051415.1:12121225-12121373 GCF_015228065.2 Penaeus monodon
TGACCCCTTCCTCCTCTGCTCTCCCCCCCCCCCTTCCTCAGAATCTCCCGTCCGTAATGACCCTCGGGAGTGTCCGTGTTCTTTCGCCTCGCTCATAACAGACGCACGCGCGGGGTCCAGTCTCTGCACTCGCGCATCATCTCTGGAG
>NC_051415.1:12122036-12122177 GCF_015228065.2 Penaeus monodon
TTCTGTTTAGAGAGATCAGTTAGTTGTTTGAGAGAAATATTGTCAGGAAAATCAGGGAAGCAAACACTTACATATTTTAACAGGTAACCAATTGCTTCTTGAACGCAGAATCCTCGGGGGTCTTGGCACTATTGCTTTCCG
>NC_051415.1:12122353-12122483 GCF_015228065.2 Penaeus monodon
AACAAGCAGAGAACAAAGCATGAAAAAGCAGCTACAAAAGAAAATGATGCAAAATGAAGCCAAAATAAATTCATTTAAACGCAACACACGAGAGGTTTGGATTAAACTTCGTGCTGACGCTTAACCAGAC
>NC_051415.1:12123372-12123436 GCF_015228065.2 Penaeus monodon
TATTTTCCGTGGCTGCGAGGCCCTGGATAAATAAGAAAATGCAAAAGCTGCTTTTGAACTTGCA
>NC_051415.1:12123765-12123959 GCF_015228065.2 Penaeus monodon
CCTACTCACCACACACACACAAAAAAAAAATGCAACAAAAAAAACTTGCACACCTTGTCTCTACCGCGGTTGCCATGACAACATCCCCCAGATTATTGTCATGAAAAATCGGGTGAGACGAAACTCTCTGTGCTCTCTACCCGAGTCCCTCTGTACGGAGAAAGACTGCAAGATTGCAAGGGCGGCGGCTGGTG
>NC_051415.1:12124410-12124619 GCF_015228065.2 Penaeus monodon
TCGAATACCATTCCGTAGTAACGAGCGTAATTGGAAAGGTAAGAGTCTCCGAAGAAAAATATCAAGACGGGTGGAGGAGGGAAGCTGCGATAAAGAGGAGGAGAAAGCACATTATGGACATAGGGAAAGGGTGAAGGAATTAGGAGAAGGAAGAGAATGTGTAAGTAATTACGTCTTTTATAGAATTTTCGGAGAGGTATAGCCATTTC
>NC_051415.1:12124666-12124790 GCF_015228065.2 Penaeus monodon
AATTATAGATCCGTTGATTCTCTTTGTATAAAGGAGGCGGAGACTAATCATTGGTTCACTTGCAGGTTATTTACTGTGTAGCCTATAGTCTTCATACGGTGAGTTTGAGATCAGTGACCCCCGA
>NC_051415.1:12124910-12125533 GCF_015228065.2 Penaeus monodon
GCTCGCTCGCTATCTTCTTCTTCTTTCAAATTTTACTTTTCATCCTTTCAATATAGATTTCTACACATCCGAATATTACATGCGATCGCCGTCCACTCCCACCATTCTCCACAGCCTCGTTTCTCCCTTTTTCATTCTCATTTATCCGAGTATTCTTCCATTCCTCCTCTTATTTCACCTCCTCCTTTGCTCTCGAGGCCAAGCCTGTTTATTTACGGCAACGTAGATGTATATCCTTCGTGAGTTGAAACGCCAGTAACAGCTGTGCTATGCAATTATGCAAGCTCACTGGTCTGTGTAAAAGCCTCTTACCTCTGTGATTGGTTGGCTGTTGGTGTTGCCGATCAATCCAGATTTATGAATCAGGCAGATTTACTCTGTGGATCGTGATATTGGTAAAAGTCCGTAATCCCCGTGGATTGTGTTTCTCGTCGTTGTCTTATAGATTCGGTCAAATTCTTAGCTTTGATTCTGGATAAGAAAGTCTGGTCTCGTCCCTTCTTTATCTGTATTCAATTGAGATATTTTGCACTGATATCGTTTACATAACTCACAGTTCCCAAAGTGGCGCGGTGTCTGTGTTCTCGTGGCCGGCTGGGAGTCGTAACATGCAGCAGAATCAA
>NC_051415.1:12125574-12127110 GCF_015228065.2 Penaeus monodon
GGAACATCGACTCCGACGCCTCTCCCTTGAGGTGTTCGGAATGAAATTAATAAGATCAAAGGCGAAGCGCCCCGCGCAGCCTTCCCGAGCGACGAGGGCCTGATTCCTCTTCTTGATAATAGGTACGGAGCCGCATTGTTCTCGCGCGTCCGATCACAATAATTTCGCCGGTTAATTACGCGAGTCTCCCCTCTCGCCTCAACTTATGGCTCCTAACCCTGTGTATGAGTAAACCTTGGGAATAACAGTTATGTAGTCTGCGTTGTATTCCTTCATGGAAGAATATTCAATTTAAGAAAGTTCCCTGTTCTTTTCCGAGTAAAAGAGCGCAAGGGTGAGCTCCTCCGATGGATCAGGTATCCGGGTATGGGAGAGTAGATGGCGCGTATTCCCAAAGGGCTTTAACGCAGCTGGGAACGGGGCGCTAGGTGTCCATTAGAGACGAGTAAGCTTCTTGTTTAGGGACGTATTCTGCGTTGGATAATGCACCGCAGCTAATCACATTGACGAAATAACTTTCCCACAAATTCAGAGGTGAAATGCCCTAAAGAACTTGTTGCAATAGTGTCAGTCTCATTCCGCTTTCGAGTACACCCTTTGGAATGGACTTTAAACGGCTTCGCCCGAAACACAATATTCCTCGTGCGTTACTCACTGAAACTGATATCGGAGCCAGACGTAACAGAGCCAGCCAGCCAACTCCCCCGCTCAAAAGTGCGTGCGTGGAAACACGACCTCACGCTAGAGCTCTCAGCATACCGGCATACCCTATTGGCTCTAGTTTCAATACCCACGCGTCCGTAGCCGTGCCTCGCCCTCAATGTACTTAAAATGCATAGAGAAGCCCTTCCTCCAAGCATCTGATGGCATGCCTCCACCTGCCAGGTACTGCGATGCACCTGTCAATTCGCTTCGTGGAACAGGTGCGCGCGCTCTCTCACCCCGGGCGCTGTCATAGGAAATCCATTCCGAATAATAAACAAGTCATACGGAATCCGTCGCAATATTCTATGCTAATCAGAATGGCGGTCGAAGATCTAGTGCCACTCAATCTGAAACGAAATACCATTTATCACTTCATATTGCAAGATACTGCACGAATTCGCAGTCACACTAAATCCACTTTCCGCTGCAGCACCCCTTCAGTGCTCCGCGGAATGCCACTCGCTGTTTCTCCCTCTCTAATACCCACCGACCCAGGGAAGGACACTGGTCTTGTTCTGGAATGTTCTAAACGAAACGAAACATTATCCGCGTAATTATCGCAGTGCTTGTAATCAACCGACGATGTAAATCTGTAGAGGAATTCGCCCGCATTGGAATAACGTCGAGTTTTCCTCTAATGTCCAAAGGCGTTTGGCGCAATCAGCATGTTATGTAGAGAGATGTTCCTGTTGTTCAGGTAAATATTTGCATTCAGTTTCAATTAATCTGACAGAAAACTGTTCTAAGTCCTTTTGGTTTACGGCAACATGATTTTTTTTTTCAGTGTTTTCGCTTTCTCTGTTCATCTCTCTGTTTATGTATCTGTCTCAA
>NC_051415.1:12127189-12127449 GCF_015228065.2 Penaeus monodon
AACTCTCAAAAGATGAAGAAAGCACAGACGAGGAAATTCTAATCAAAAGGAACGAGATCTTACACACTTGTGAAATCCCCAAAATGTTGAGAAACTTTTGATTTACACCTCTTCTGGAGTTTCCAAAAGCTCTTCCTCTTGCACTGTCCCCGGGTTTGAAAAAAAATCAGTCAGCTGGCGGCCAAGAGAGCAAGAAATATTTCAATTCGTAAAGAAGATACACCATTCACCACATATAGAAGAGAGCAAAATTCCCTTTA
>NC_051415.1:12127616-12127826 GCF_015228065.2 Penaeus monodon
CAGTTTGCAAATAGTTGTTAGAAGTAAGGACGAAAACGGGATCATTTCCAGCATGTAGATTCTCTCCGAACGAATCACCCGCTCGAAGCAGTGTCATGGGAGATTGGATCTTGAAGGATGAACGCCGCGAATTAATGGTAATCAAACAAACTTTTAATTCACTCGTTAATATTCGGAAGGTGACATCTCGAGAGAGGAATCGTACTAGGA
>NC_051415.1:12127855-12128669 GCF_015228065.2 Penaeus monodon
AGGAGGAGGGGTGGGGAGGAGGATTCAGTACTCTTTATTTTGTCATTTTGTTTCCCTTCTGCCTGTCTTTTTCTCCCCGCCCCTTCTCCCTCTTCTTCGTTCTTAACCCAATTTCATCCTCCCCTATCCCTCCCTCTCCTTGTTCACTATGTATTTCCATAACTGTAAACCTTTCGCTCTCTCTGTTTCCCCCTCTCTTGTCTTTCACTTTGTCATGTTACTTTTCCCCCCCCCAACATTCCATAATGGTAAACATGAACAAGACTCATCTCTTTTTTTACCAGCAAAACATGACGCAAAACATCTGAATATTCTTAAAAATTATTCTTCATCGTAGCCATGTGAAGCGTGCCGTCATAGCTCTCAATTTTGCTGATGAAACGTGCGAATCACAGCGACTCTCCACGGTGGGAATAACCGTTGTGTGAATAGTGGCAGTGCGAATAACGTAAATCTTGTTTTTTTTTTTTATATTCCCCCCTTCTCGAAAATGAAAAGAGGGGTTTGCGTTGATCGGCCGAGGATCATGGGCTTTCCAATACATAGATAAATGAAATAGAAATGAAACGGCCATGCATTTTCATTCCCGATGATCACAAGGCATGATATTTGCCCCAGTGTGCAGATAGCATGCATTGCTGAGCGTCGAGAGGTGTTTACATTTGCCACCGCGGAGTGTTCACAAGGGTTAATGAATGAGCTGTTTACTCGCTCCCTCTTCTTCATCCCACTCCCCCCCCCCTACCAACCGCCTCATGTACACGCTTGTTTACTCACACTCACGTCACTCTGATTCAGGTGAGTTCGTGTATTG
>NC_051415.1:12128899-12129047 GCF_015228065.2 Penaeus monodon
GTATGATTTAGCTTTCTCCATCCCAGTTTTGAGTTCTAAGATCGGAAGATTTCAACAACATCCATATTAGTATAACCTGCACCCATGACGTTGAAGTTATGTATATATTTAAAAAAATGTAGGGGAAGAAGCGGATCCGAAATTTCCG
>NC_051415.1:12129107-12129467 GCF_015228065.2 Penaeus monodon
ACTTTATCGTAATTAAAGAATATCGTGACATCACTGGGTGCCGTAAAGATGAAATATATTCCGCTCTATTGACGTCGAACGGTATTCTTCCGAATGGCAGTTGCAGATGAGTTTTAAAGAGTATATTATGCAACGAAGATGTCTGGTGATAGAGTACATGGAATCGTGTGTGACTCAGCGCATGCGTAAGCAATGGCAGGAAGAGAGAGTGGATCGCGCATCATTAAACAGGTGATGGCATCCACTTAAATGAATTCTCTGATGATCTTGTAATGAACTCTCCTGAGTCAATACATGCGTGAATGGTCGTCGGAATCTCTCTTTTTTCAGGTTTCTCTTTGTCTGGGTTCTTTGACTGTT
>NC_051415.1:12129575-12130030 GCF_015228065.2 Penaeus monodon
GCTTCTCCTTTTCTCGCCTTTGGCACACTAAGCGGACCTCTCTTTGATGTGGTAGCAACGCGATGAAGCATTTATACTGGGCTAAAATGAGTATCATGATGCCATTATAAACACCATGCTTATTGAACGAAATATGTGGAGTCAGTGTTGTGTGAACGAAATACAGGCAGTCCACTTGCTATGCTCCATGGACCAGCGAACAAAACAAAACAAACGTTTGCCTTTTTTTGGCAAATACTTCATTTTCACTTTTGTAAATATTCCGTTGGAAAGAAAATACCAATGCTTTTTGTAGTGGAAACAACACACATTAAGCTTCCTTAACACCTAGAGTATATTTTCAATTAATTTTCATGGCTTGGCGAATTTTAAATTTGGTTGTGAGAACTTTGGGTGGTAATTCAACTTTCCCGGTGGTGCCCCCTACTGGCTGTCACCTGCGGACCAGGGTACGC
>NC_051415.1:12130473-12130685 GCF_015228065.2 Penaeus monodon
CCACGCTATCTCCATCATTCCCACATCCTCTCTGTCCTTCACATGCACATATGAATCTACGCACACACACCAGCGGAGCACATCAATGTGGCATCGGCTGCCTCTGATAAGGTTTTATCATCTTACTACACGATATAACCACACAATCTTCCCAGCGTCTTCGGCCTTATCGTTACTTACTCGTGTCTTCAGACGACGTAGTGGAAAGAGAA
>NC_051415.1:12130865-12130965 GCF_015228065.2 Penaeus monodon
TGTAGCGGTTTATCAGCCTTGGCCAGACGTGGAGATAAAAAAAATGCTATTTGAGGCTAACTTATGCCAGCGGGCGGGTCTGCGGTTGTAATAAGCCTGC
>NC_051415.1:12131267-12131453 GCF_015228065.2 Penaeus monodon
AATGAGGGCGATCTGTTTCATTCATTAGCATCCGAATCAGCAACAAAGGAGGAGGCGGCCCCCGCGCAGCGAACACAGGAGGCGCTGAGAAAATGAAATCGCAGGCTAGCAGGAACAAGCCACTTTCACGGACTTTCCTTGTGCTCTCTGCTGTGGACGTGGGAACTGCGGTGTGGGGGATGGATG
>NC_051415.1:12131612-12131897 GCF_015228065.2 Penaeus monodon
ATCTTATTTGGGATTTAGACATTGGAGCCCACGGTTCAAGCGGGTATTCACAATGGGTAGAGATCAAAATAAAGTGCTGTATTACTCTATAATGATACTTCATGTGGTACACGATTTGAATCGCGATCAACAGCTGTGAACTATGCCATTGAGGCAGACGAGGGACATTTGTCAGTAAGCTCTACGTATATTCCCCTCTCTTCCCTGTAGTAATAAGGGGTTCGTAGAGCCTAATGTCTTTCCTTTTGGAATGGGTTCGTAGCCCTTATAATATCCCCGCTGAAG
>NC_051415.1:12131989-12133935 GCF_015228065.2 Penaeus monodon
AGTACTCGGTCAGCAGTTTACAACTTTGTTTGGTAATTTGAAGTTCGACGAGCCATATTCTTTCGGGGCATGAACGCCATTGCAGGTGACGGAAAGTTTGCAATAAGAGCGAACTTTGCAATGAGAGAACAACCCCCTGCTTTGCCCGTTCACCTGCGGCCTGACGTTGGCTCGGTGATTTTATTCATTCTCTTTCCCCGGAGGTTAATTACACGGGAGAACTGTATGGTCAGTATTGCCAGATGTTTTGTGGTTATGGTGGTAGGGTTCGTAATGGCGAGGCTCGCTTGAGACAGTTGTGCCGTGTCTGGCAACTGTGATATTTAATGACAACTTCAGTAACTTTGGTCGTACGCCAAGAAATGTAATTTTCTTGGAGTTGAGGAAAATTCCAGATTTCGAGGCGAATAATGAAAACCACCAGGAAAAAGATATACAAGTTGTCCCTTAACAAACGAGAGAAAATTATGTAGGTTAATTCGCATCGATTTCAGTGTACCATTATGTGATCAAAGTTTAAACTGCGTCTTCGTCCATTGGTCTTTCTCTCTGTGTTAACGCGGAGCTGCGTCGAGCCTGGCGAGGCAGAGGCGGAGGGCGGCCGAGTGGGTCCCCTGTGACGCGGGCTGTCAGCGGCACAGAATGCGGCGCTGTTATGGTTAGATATTGGTAAACCTTCTGGTATCTGAGGAGTGAGAGTGGCTGCGGGTATGCAGCCATTTGTCCCCGCGGTGCCTGCTATTGTTATGTCTCGCTGCATATTGGAGAATACGGAGCATTCCTCGATGACGCCATTACCGAAATTGGCGAGCTCGTTTCGCGACAGAACGCCAGCATCGAAACAAAATCATGGCGTGGATAGGACCATCAGCTTCGCCGTCTGTGACCCCCTGAGACGCCCCGATGAGCCTGGGATGTGGCCGGGGTGGCGCTCTGGGGCGTCGGGAGCCAAGCGTCGCAGGGCGCTGCCGAGGCTGACTGGCAGCCGCTGGTTCTCCGGAGCCGCTGCGTGGAGCGTGCGATCTTGGTTCTGTGGCCTCGAAATCTAATCTGATTTAATTTAAAATAAAGAATCTATACGAAAGAAAAAAAAACTAAATCCAAATATCTGAAAATCTTTTTAACATTCTTAACGGTGCAGCGAGACACCGTCAGAGGAGAAATTGGTGGCATCCGAAATGGCGTTTTTTAGCTGCGGATTCCGCGAAAACGGCGTCCGCTTCTCGCCGCCGCGGCCTAACAAGGGCTCAGCGCTTTTTTATCACGAAACCTTTCCGAACAGTGCGGCTTGTCAGTCAGCCAGCCAGTGCGGCCTGTCAGAGAGCATGTCAGTGAGGAGCAAGTTCCGGGCTTATGCAAAACAGGGGATGCTTTTTGTCTCTGGCTTAGAGCGGGGGATATTATGGTTAGAGAATGATTTTAGGTACGTAGGCCTATTTACAATTTCACAGTTTTCACGTGTAAGATTTACAACACTTGGGGTTTACATAACTTTCCACATTCAAGAATCGCAAAATTTTCCCATGGAAGAATTACAAAATCACATCGGCCAATCATTAAAAAAAAAACGACCCGAGAAAGGGATTCAAAATGCTTAATCAACAATTACGGAGAAAAAAGAGAGAGCTTCCTCAAGTCACGTGGTGTCGATCGGCCGTACGAGTTGTCGATCGAGGCAGCCTGAAGACGGGAAGCCCGAAGTTGACGCGGAAGAAATAGAAAGCCAGAGCGGAAGCACTTGGCCAAATAACTCCCCGAAGAAGCCTTACGAGGCGCCGTAGATCAAGATCGATAGTCTTTTCTCTCACGTGCAGGAAGGGGTTTGGCCTCGGCTGGTCTTGTGTGTTTGTTGGTTTGTTATTTCTCGTCAGGCAGGGAGGGGGGGAAGCGTGGCGAAGGGAGGGTACGGGCGTGTAATGGAATCTTCAAGGTGTCGAATGGATTTA
>NC_051415.1:12134171-12134444 GCF_015228065.2 Penaeus monodon
GCCCTTACCCCTTCTCTCCCCCTCCCCCGGTCACCCCCTCCCCACTCTCGCTACGCGCACCAAAATGCTTTATGGCACAATATTCGTAATGTATCAGCTTGCCAAGCCAAGCCGGCTGGCGAACGAAAAACTCGAGTTCCTTGGCTTGATGGTTCGAGCCACGTGAGATAACGCAGAATGGCTGATTCGCTTTTCAATGTTCGACCTCGAAGGAGAGAGAAAGAAATGGAAAACTGGCGCTCGGCGGAGTTACGAGTTAGGTAATGGAATTGG
>NC_051415.1:12135310-12135502 GCF_015228065.2 Penaeus monodon
CATCTTGGAACCAAGTTAACAAGAAACAAACCAGGTGAAAAATCCTTCACTCTAGCCAATCTCCGCACGAATTGCTGTTTCTGAGGCAATACATTAACATCCGTGGGAGAAATAGCTCCTCGTGGTATGTAGAAATTTCGCCGCGTAGTATCTCGGGGGGGGGGGGGGGGCTCGTGTCTGTTGGCTTCTGAG
>NC_051415.1:12135820-12136268 GCF_015228065.2 Penaeus monodon
TCAAGACAGAGTATAAAAAGCAGAATTACCCACACAAAGGAGCTATTCAAGTGCACAAAAAGAAACCGCATAGAGACATGCGACGTGTGTATTTTTTTTTTTTTTTATCACTATTGACTTTAGAAATCTCGTACATGATGAACAGATATAAGTTTGGGAAATCAGCGGTGCTTCTGGGGGAACCGCGGAGGCAGAAGCAGCAAGCAGAAGGAACCATTGCAGGAAAATATAATGCTGATTTTGCATGCGACGCTGATGGATTCTTGGGGGGGGGGGGGGGAATTGGTGACAGATTTGTTAGAAATTATAGCTCTTATATTTTTCGCGTGATGATAATGCTGATATTGATAGAGACATTACCGGTTATTTTGCATCAGCTGACACTAATTCCAGTTACGGTTAACATCACCTCCGTTGTAACTGCTGCTACTACTGCTAAGGCTCCTTT
>NC_051415.1:12136315-12136663 GCF_015228065.2 Penaeus monodon
TTATTATTATCCGTTCAACTACTTCTACATTACTACGACTACCGTTATTACCCAGCTGTTCCTGCTTGTACTGCTGATGCCATTATTATAACTGCCATTATTTGCACAGATATAAAAAGCTAACACAGAAGTTTCAGCCATAAATGAAATAAACAATAAATATAGTGTAACAACTGCATCAGTGAGAACGACCATACATAACTGAATGTAAATTTTAACACAGTCTCCCAAAACGGAACAGAGGAAATGAATAAATCATGAATTAGCCATCGAATAAACATGAATAAACAGGGGACAGGAAAAAAAGAAATACGGTTTCCCGAATCTCAATGCCTATTGAATGGCAGC
>NC_051415.1:12136985-12137085 GCF_015228065.2 Penaeus monodon
TGCTTCCGTCACGCTTAGCACCCTAATGGATTTGCACACTTTCCCCGTATCATGCATTACCGGCGCGACTATTCATGCGTTCGAGGGTTTGATCATGCGA
>NC_051415.1:12137735-12137856 GCF_015228065.2 Penaeus monodon
TTTATTCGTTGAGAGAAGGATAATCGGTATTCCTTCAGTTCCTTAAAAGCTGCGGATTGAAACTAAATTGGTTTGTCGATTAGGCGAATCCTCTCCTTCTCCCGTCGCCTTTCCCCCTATC
>NC_051415.1:12138348-12138502 GCF_015228065.2 Penaeus monodon
GGGGGGGGGATGGCCTGAGGAGAATTTGGGATCCAGATTTAAGTCCTTCATGGCGTCTTGTGGTGACGTTTTGGTAGTGTAGGATCTCGGGGTGGTATTGTGATGGTAGGTGGTCGTGCTGTGGTGCGATTGAGGGGATGGTTGTTTTGTGCGA
>NC_051415.1:12139577-12139783 GCF_015228065.2 Penaeus monodon
AGTGACCTTATTTTTTCATCCAAATTTTTGAACCGTCTTTTTCCTCTTCTTCAATGACTGATGTATTTACCATCTCTCTTTGAAATAATGACTTGGATTCTTTAGAGAGTTCTTAGGTTAAATATTTGGTGACATCGTTCTGAGATCATTCAGATGACTTGTGAGTGTTGAAAATAGGACGGATCTAAAGAATGGATGTTGAGGGA
>NC_051415.1:12140131-12140243 GCF_015228065.2 Penaeus monodon
TTTTGTTTTCTCCTCTTTCCAAATTCTAATTGGGGTTTAAGTCCGCAGAAGTGGATAGAGGAAGCAAGTGAAGTAAGGGAAAATAAGAAAGTAGGAATGTGGGAATAGGAGG
>NC_051415.1:12140646-12140785 GCF_015228065.2 Penaeus monodon
AGGCCCTTAGTCACGCCCCCCTTCTTCCCGTAGATCCCTTGGCTCCGCCCACCGCTTCGGGAAAGCTTACGTTTCGACGCCTTTACGAGGGGAGGGGGGAGGGGGGGAGTGTTATGGGCGGCTTCAGGTATTCCTCTGC
>NC_051415.1:12140939-12141265 GCF_015228065.2 Penaeus monodon
AGCGTTTCACCCGTGTGCGTTTTCCCCAATAGCAATAAATCAGATTATGCGTTCCGTCTGTGACCCGTCGCGAGGAAGGTGCCGCCCAGCGCGACGGCTTGTGACGGCATCGCTCGAGAGATGAGAGGGAGAGTGAGGGGAAAGTTGCGAGGGCATACAAGGGCACAAACTCATACAAATACGAAGCCCAAACAGAGCCAAGTGTGAGTCGCCTTGAGTTCGGGGCGAGTCACCCTTAAAGAAACGAGGGTGAGGGGATGGGAGTGACCTAATAGACTCAGGGTTTGGGGAAACTGACTGACTCACCCTACATATCGATCCCGGGC
>NC_051415.1:12141311-12141465 GCF_015228065.2 Penaeus monodon
CTGTCCGCACTATCCGCGGCTCTCCTCTCCCTCTGCGCTGGCACTCTCCACCTTGCAATGTGGCACTCTTCCCATCCAGGCACTCGCCCGCTTTTGATGTGGCTCTCATGAATCACGTTATTTCCTCCATTCGCTCTGTGTCTTGGGTCTCTTC
>NC_051415.1:12141797-12142319 GCF_015228065.2 Penaeus monodon
TCACCCTACCCTTTGACCCCATCTCCCCCAATACCCCTTGGACTCTCACTCCGTTTACTGGCCTGATGTGTGTAATGCACTTTCAGATTCGGTTCTCTGCGCGTTGTCATAGCAACCGTGTAGCTGTGTGCTACCATGACAGATCCAAGGTTCACCTTTACGCCTATCTTCTTCGCGCTGCCGAAGAGCCATTCGGTCGTTTTAATATCTCCGGTATTCTGTTCTCCCTCTCGTGTCTTTCTTCAAGGTTCTTTCGACACTCCTCTCCCTCCATTTCTTTTTTCTCTGTCTCCCTTTCGTATCTTTCACTAAACCTCTGCCGCCATTCCTCGTCCTCTCGCTCCTCACTTCCTCTCTTCCTCGTTCTTTTTTCTTGTTTTTATTCACTCCCGCTTTTTTGGGCCTTTCCTTCTCCCCTTTTTTTCCGTTTTTTCTTTTTCCTCCCTTCCTAAAAAAAATTTCCCGGGCCCCCCCTTTTCTCCCCCCTTTCTTTTTTTTTTTCCCCTCAAACCCGGCCCCCCA
>NC_051415.1:12142390-12142831 GCF_015228065.2 Penaeus monodon
CCCTCCTCCTCCTTTTTTCCTTTTTTCCCTCCCCTTTCCTCCCTCCTTTTTAAAAACCTTTTTTCTTTTTCCCCTCTTCCCCCTTCCCTCAACTCTTTTTTTCCTTTTCCCTTTTTTTTCCCCTTTTTAACCCCCCCCCTTTCCTCCTCTTTCACCCCCCCACTCCCTTTTCCTTTCCTTTCCTTCCCCTCTTCTTCTTTTTTTCCCCCCCTTTTTTTAAATTCCTTTTTTTCCCTTTCCCCCCCCTGTTTACCCCCCCCTTTCCCCTCTTCCCAATTTATTTTTCTCACCCCCCTTTTGGGTTTTTTTTTTGTGAAAGTATTTGGGGTTTTTTTCCTTCCGGGATGTTATAATAATTTTTTTTTGGTTTGTGCCCCCGTGGTTGGGGATTTTCCGGCCCCCCTTTTGGGGCTTTCCAATGTTAATGGGGGGAAATGGGGC
>NC_051415.1:12143669-12144800 GCF_015228065.2 Penaeus monodon
TCCCGAAAAGGGCGGCCCAATGCAGGCCCGGCACCCTGCCACGTCCAGATCCATATTACTTAAGGTCCCCATAGAATAGGCTGTTTCTCATTTCCCGCTTCTCGTCTTAAGCGGCAAGTGATTTTTTTATGTTCCATTTAACCCCAAATCTTAAGGGGAGGCCCCTTTTCGCATTTTGTTTTTTTTATTGATCTTCTTTTGTTTTTCAGGTTCCCTTTTTTTTACTGTTTTTGTTCTCATGTGAGAAGTGCCGCGGCCACAAAATTTTCCTTAAAAAGTACACGCCACAGACTCGCAGTTTAATAACGCAGCTGCCGCAGGTAATCGTGAGTCGCATTAAGCTGCAGTCTGTTCGAGCGGCAGTTTGTTTCGTTCATAAAATAACAGTTTGGAAAGGAGGCTGCTTGGCCGTGTCGCAAACGCACGCACAGATTCTAACGAAAATAAATGTTCAATTCAAACATCTTGTATGACGCACATGCTTTGAGATGAGTGAACATTTGTTGAGATGAACGATCAACACGATGTTCATCCATATTGACTCTTCACGGTGCGAGGGGCCCTCGATTGGTTTATTTAAAATGTTTTTTATCATCTTAATCAGATACCCAGGAAAAACGGGTGTATTTTTTATCGCATTCAGCACCGACTCTTTTAAATCTTATAAGTACAGTCTGGCCCCCACTGATAAAAAAACAGAAAAACATATGCACCATACCCCCGTACCCCCGCCGTCACTATACAGGTAAAAACAGAATTAAAGCGCCCTGACCCAGGCATTGAGAGAGGGATTTTTTTTCGTTGCCGTCTGATGTGGAATTACTTGCATTTTAATTCTGTGCAATGCCACACCCTTTGTGACGTCATGGGTGCCATAGCGCCTTGCTCGCATTGTGGCATAGAGTGGAGGGGAGGTGCCGTGGCGCCTCCAATCGAGTTTGATAGAGAAGGCAACGTGATGCTGGTTCGGCCGTAGGGTTGATAATGGCAGCAATGGTGGTTAACGACATAAGGAAGTGCTGGCATAACTAGCGCAGGCATTGTTGACGTCAAAAGGAGAGAGGGATGGGAACGAGGGCGAAGGAACGGGGGAAGTGGGGGAAAGAAAGGAGATAATGTAGACCAGAATAA
>NC_051415.1:12144817-12145012 GCF_015228065.2 Penaeus monodon
ATAGTCCCGCGCTGGCAGTGGTAGTTACGGGAACGACCGAGATGGCAGGCGGAGCGTGGCCAAACAACTTCCCGACTCCCCCCCCCCCCCTTCTCCTTCTAGCCACCATGCTCCCCCCCCACTACTCATCCTTCCTCCACCTTCTTCTTCGCGACCCCAACCCCCTCTTTTCTTTCTCTCTCTCTTTCTCCAACA
>NC_051415.1:12145061-12145173 GCF_015228065.2 Penaeus monodon
ACCCGCCCCCTCATCCTCCCCACTATTTTCTTTTTATCTTTCCCCCCACCTAAACCCCCCCTCCCCCCCTCTTTCCTACCACGCTACTTTTTAAAATACTTTTTTTCCCTAT
>NC_051415.1:12145229-12145563 GCF_015228065.2 Penaeus monodon
GGGCGCAACACCGGAGAAACACCCCTTAAAGGCCGGAACTTCCCATGTCTCCCCCCCTACCCCCTAACCCCACCCCCACCCTTAATCAGTACGTCTGTTCATAACAACGTAATCTCAGATTTTTTTTTCTTTTTTCTTCTCTTTTTTTCCCTGTTGCTTTTCGTATTTTTTTCTTTTGTGATTATTAGGACATTTTCAGCCTCAGTATTCAACGGTCGGAGATTTATACTGAAGGTTTTTTGAGCCGGTGGTGAATTTGGGCCGAGTTAGGTTTTCTGTTGTTCGTATGATGTACACCCGCGCACACATTTATATGACGCGCGCGCGCGCGTGC
>NC_051415.1:12145800-12146121 GCF_015228065.2 Penaeus monodon
ATAGTTGGTCTGTTCTGGTAGTCACATGATACCCAATGATTAAAATCATTTGCAAAGAGTGAATTTCGCTCCCAGTGTTGACAAAAGCATCGTGTTATATTAAACCCCATTTTCCTCCGTCATTTTAAACATTTTGGTATATATTAACACGGCGCTATCTCACCATATCGTTATAGAATATTTCCTGAATATATAATTTCATGAGCTATTATCAAGAGAATATAATTAAAAAGAGAATAACTGAATAAAATAAATCATATGTTGAAAAGTTGAAAAATTCAGGTATCGGTATATGGAACTATGATGATAAAGTTATTGCTG
>NC_051415.1:12146647-12147008 GCF_015228065.2 Penaeus monodon
TCTTGCACTTAATGATATTTTAATCACGTTCATGAAAATTAAGAATAAGGGTAATAATAGAAAAGAAAAAAGAGAGTGCGAGAGAAAAACGTCTAATTTAGTTATGTGGTAAATACAGCGTCTCATCCGCGACTCTGTGGATATTAATTACTCCCTCGAGATAAAGTGTGTTAATTGTCTTGCTAGGAGCATCTCTTCGTTTGTGATACATTTTTTCTTATAATAAGTGATGATAATTTTATAAGTTATATATTGGTGTGTGTCATGCGGCACCACACCGCATGGACGAATGTATAGGTATGTATGTACATGCGTTAACGGAGACATACTCGAGCGCTCGCGGTTACACACACGCACAGAC
>NC_051415.1:12147119-12147384 GCF_015228065.2 Penaeus monodon
CACGCAGAATCTAAACTTGGTCCAAACTAAGTTCCTGTACTTGTCGCAAC
Source organism: Penaeus monodon (assembly GCF_015228065.2). Taxonomy (NCBI): domain Eukaryota; kingdom Metazoa; phylum Arthropoda; class Malacostraca; order Decapoda; family Penaeidae; genus Penaeus; species Penaeus monodon. The sequence goes on from NC_051415.1 coordinate 12,147,170, forward strand.
AGAGGTGATTGTGGCCTGAGGCGGGAAACATGAGACGGTCCGAACTGTGGGCGGCAACTTGACCGACTTACCTCACGTCAACAGTCCGCCCCCTCCCCCCCTCTCCCTTTCCCATCCCTCTGGCCCCTCCCCCCCACTCCCTTTCCCATCCCACTGCCCCCTCCCCTTCTCCCAGTCACTCCCCTTCCTCAACTTTTGTCTTGCTTCCCATTCGC
>NC_051415.1:12148509-12148706 GCF_015228065.2 Penaeus monodon
ACGGACTTTTACGCTTAATGCGCACCGCTACTCCGCATAACCCAAAAATGAGAATGGTATAAAAATAGATAGATAATGGGAAATGGAGAGAAGGCAAGAAAAATACTATAATTACTATTTAATGAATGGAGGAACATCCACGCTGAATGAATATGTCCCAGTTATGTATGTGTGTCATTTATATACACTTACACGCG
>NC_051415.1:12148804-12148913 GCF_015228065.2 Penaeus monodon
CATGCAATCTCTCTCTCTGATAACAACGAGGAAGATTTGAGGATTTGCGAATTGCATCCGTCCGCTTAATCTTTTTTTTTCCGTTTTTTTTTTCAGTTTTGGTTCTCTT
>NC_051415.1:12149333-12149421 GCF_015228065.2 Penaeus monodon
CCAGGTCTTCCTCCCCTTTCGTCTTGCTCCAAACGCTTAGCGCGCCTCCCTTTCTCCGATCATCTTTTTCCATACTCCTCCTTTGGCA
>NC_051415.1:12149809-12150274 GCF_015228065.2 Penaeus monodon
AATTAATTGTACTTCATCCCTAATTTTAGTTACAAGAACTTCAAGTCAGTAATTTTCATGAAACTCATTTGAATATAGTCGCATGAAAAACCAGAGGGAGAAATGATAAGTGTGGCGTTTAGGTGAATTTTCCCCAACAATCTGATGAGATAATCGCCGTAAGCATCTCGAGTTGGATAGCATTATCTTATCTCGAGTATATTTTCTCGTAGTATGTCAGATGAAGGTAATCTTTAGGGTGTTATAAATGGAGGAGCAAGTGGAAGAGGGAGAAAATAGAAAGAGGAGAGACAGAAGGAAAATTAAAGCGGACATAGGAGAGAAGGAGACGAGTAAAGGTCAGACATAACCAGTAAGATGAAATCACACATAGAAGAGAATGCATAATATAAAATGTAATAAACAAAGGATAGCGAGAAAAAACGAAACTAAAGGAAGGAAAAAATAAACAGCAGATAAATGGGT
>NC_051415.1:12150369-12150500 GCF_015228065.2 Penaeus monodon
TGAATAAATAGTGAAAAAGCGGGAGGAAAAGGGAAGACAGAAACGACCTGCAAGTCGGGGACAAAGAAAGGAGAGAGGAGGAAATTACAGAGAAGGAAGAAAAACAAAGCAGACATAGATAAAAACAGATT
>NC_051415.1:12152403-12152548 GCF_015228065.2 Penaeus monodon
TGTACCCAACCTCCCGGAACGGAAGAAATAAATAAATCATGAATTAACCATGGAGTAAACATGAATAAACAGTGTTCAAGCCCAAAAAAACGGAATTACGATTTCCTGTTTCACTGAACGTGACTCAGCCAATTGATGGTACCGC
>NC_051415.1:12152640-12153290 GCF_015228065.2 Penaeus monodon
CCCAGGGTCGGAAGCAGAATAAGCGAGAGAATCGGAGGCAAATTCTGCAACAGGCGCGCAAAATTGGAGCAGAACATCCAAAGGATAATTATGAATAGAGAAATTTGAAAAAAAAAAAATCACATTTAAAATATCGACAGCACCGTCACGAGAACAAAGAGCGAGTTGCATGATTCTGCAAATCCGCGGATTCGGCAGACGAAAAGATGAGCTATATCAACACAATCAAAAAGGGGAGGAGCATAATGAACCGAATACAAAGAGAGAGAGAAAAAAATAATTAAGAACGAAACAAGGGGTAAGGATAAAGTTTAAAAAAATAAAGGTTAAAATGAAAGAACAGAATAAAAAGCGACGGTCGGTCGCGGTAACACTGGCATTTCCTTCATAAATGCTAGCGTCCATTCCGAACAGCTGACAGGAAATGCAACCATCTTGAGCATTGTCGGGATTCCAGGTGAGGGAAGGAGCATTGCGCTATGTTGCAAGAGTCGTATTGCAGACCGAGCTCGCGCAAGAGCTTCCTCTCGGGGGCTTTTGCGATTCAATGAATATGTAAGTGACTTTCTCTCCCGCGCGGCGCTGTGGATTTACGCTATTTGTTGATGTGGATGAAGAAATTCAGTCATCCGCCCAATTTTCAACTTTTT
>NC_051415.1:12153874-12154215 GCF_015228065.2 Penaeus monodon
GCCACCCCTCTACCAACGCCCTCCCCTCTACCAACCCTCAGATGAATGATGAGATGCATAAAATGATTATTAATAATACAAATAGTTATACAGATATAAGACAACGGTGTAAGATTATACCATTCCAAATTATTTGAGTTTCAATTTTTCCTCGAACAATAACTCGCGTATCTAATATTTTTTCTCCCTTTTCCCCCAGGTATGTGGAGCAAGATTCTCGCGGAACTGAGTGGCGTGGCTATACAGGGCGACACAGAAGGGTACAGGGTGTGAGTAAGAGTGCTACACTACCACATACATGTCAGGTGAGGTGAGTACACGTCGCAGGGGGGGAAATACGT
>NC_051415.1:12154335-12154468 GCF_015228065.2 Penaeus monodon
GTTGTAGCGATTTTGATATTGATGGTGCTGGCATGTCCGTGCATCTGGTTATTATCCCCGTAACTCGGCCAAGGTTAAGGGAGATACAGGAGTCTGGGAGGTGGATTTATCCTTTCGCTCTCTCTTTACCTGC
>NC_051415.1:12154572-12155549 GCF_015228065.2 Penaeus monodon
AAATTTCCGAATTTCCTCCTAATGAAGATCCTGGTGCGAGTAACTCTCTCTCACGGGCCGCATTTCGTCATTCTTTTATTCATTGCGCCGTAGATGTAATTTTGTGAATGAAACCCACTCGGTCTCGGCGGCGCACAACAGGCTCCCTCGGCCGGTCTCCTTCCCGCTGCCAGAGGTGTGATAATGTATGCAAATGGATCCAAACTTAAGTCTCTCTCACCTTTTTTTTCCTCTGGCGCTCTCCAAGAAAATTTCGCTCATGATGAAACTGTAGTTATCCCAAGCAACGTCGCTCTTCTTCTCGCGCCTGATGCCTAAATAAGCGGTCATAGATTATGATCCGGGCCCGGGGAGGTTTCTGAGAATTTCTTGAAAGTCCCTTCAGCGCCATACAGGCGGGGGGTAGGGGGGGGGAAAGGGGAAGAGGAGGGGAGGAGAGGGAAGGGAGAGAAGGAGGGGGGAAAGGGAGAGAGAGAGAAGGAGGGAAGGGAGAGGAGAGAGGGGAGGAGGGGGAGAGGAGAGAGGGGGAGGAAGGGGAGAGGAGAGAGAGGGAGGAGAGGGAGAGGAAGGGGGGGAGGGAGAGGAGGAAGGGGGGGGGGGGGGGAGAGGAGGGGGAAGGGGAGGGGGAGGAGGGAGGGAGGAAGGGGGAGGGGGGAGAGGAGGGAGAAGGGGAGGAAGGAGAGAAGGGGGGGAAAAGAAACGGGAGAGGAGAGAGGGAATGGAGGGAAGGGAGGAGGGAGGAAGGGGAGAAGAGAGAGGAGAGAGAGAAGATTAGAGGAGAGAAGGGGACGTAGGGGAAGAGGATGACAGGTGGAGGGGAATGGAGTGAAGGGGATATGAAGGGAGGGGAAAGAAGGGGAGGTAAGAGAGGTAGGGGGAGGGGAGGGGTAATTATTAGGGGTGATAGATTGCCTTTTGAAATTCGTCTTAGAAGGAATATTGCGTTTGATTTCTATTGACTGTTCCTTCGGCGAGGC
>NC_051415.1:12155933-12156638 GCF_015228065.2 Penaeus monodon
GAGTGAGTAGAGGAGAAGAGGGGGTGTGTGTGTGGTTGGGTTGTAGGTGGTGGGGGGTGGGTGCCCTGCGTGCGTGCTGCTGTTCTTTCGTGCGTTGTTGGCGCGATTTTTTTTTAAACCAAGACTCCTGTTACTTCCTTTAAAAGGGCCTTTCCCAAAATTTTTATTCTGTGATCTGAATGTGCATGATAATCAGCGATAATGAGTCCTGTGCCGAATCTCATCGCTGCATATTTAATATTTGCTAATTTAGTTGAGCAAATATTCGCCACTTATTCCCTTGTTTGGTTTTCATATCTTCCAACTTTTTCCCAAACCCGGGGGAATCCGGGGGGGACGCTGCCCTGCCTCCGCTGGGCGCCCCTCTTGCTCGCGCTCGCTGGGGGTCTCCCTCTTGCTCTCCCGTCTGTCCCCCGGCTGGCTGTCTCTTCTCTTTTCTTCTCTTTTCTCGATCGTCTGCTGGCTGGCTTTCTGTCTCTGTCTGTCTCGACTGTCTGCTGGCTGGCGTATTTCCTCTTCTGTCTCGATTGTCTGGCTGGCGGTGGCTTTCCCCGCTGCTGGCTTTGGGTGGCTTCCCTGTCTTTCGTCCGCCCCCTGGCCCCGGCTGGCTTATCTGTCTCTTTTGTCTGTCTGTCTGGTTTTTGTTCTGTCTCTCTTTATGTCCCTTTTTTCGGTCTGCTGGTTGCTGGTGGCATCCCCCTTCGG
>NC_051415.1:12156980-12157156 GCF_015228065.2 Penaeus monodon
CCTTCTCCCCCCCTTTTTTTCCCCCCCCCCCCCTCTTTCCCCTCATCTTCTTGGGTTTCATAGCCTCTCTAAAGATTTGCAAAAAGAGGGTCCCCACAGTAGCCCCCAACCCTTTTCAGGTGACGTTATTAAAAATCTTTGGGGAAATTTTTTTAAAAAAAGTGAAAGGAAGGGGG
>NC_051415.1:12157439-12157514 GCF_015228065.2 Penaeus monodon
TTGGGGGGAAAAAGGAGGGGTGGGAAAGGGGTTAAAGGGGGTGGGGGTGGGGGTGGAGGGGGGGGGGAAAAAGGG
>NC_051415.1:12157580-12157692 GCF_015228065.2 Penaeus monodon
GGCGGAAAAGGCCCCCCCCTCGCGGCGGGCCCCGAAAAAAACACGAAAAAGAAACGAGAAGAGTCAGAAATAAAAACGAGAAGCGGAACGGAAAAAAAAACGGCGGGAAATA
>NC_051415.1:12157759-12157934 GCF_015228065.2 Penaeus monodon
GCGGGAAGCGAGATTCGTCCGCGTCGCCTGCGCCCCCGCGACCACGAGCCGCGACGGCCCCCGAGATCCCGCGGGCGAAGGCGAAGGGCGAGCAGCGCAAGGAAGCAGAAACATTATTCCTTTCTTGAGACGCTCCAAGAATTCCTCTCAGAGAGGGAGGGGAAGGGGAAATAAT
>NC_051415.1:12157985-12158114 GCF_015228065.2 Penaeus monodon
AGATTAAGGGTGTGGGCGCTACCTGGCTGTTGAGGGGAGCGGGCGTGCCATTCCCCGGTGCGCAGGTAAGAAGATGGCCCTTGTGTTCAGCTGGGAAGGATCTGTCCGAGGAGTGTCATGCCTCGTGTG
>NC_051415.1:12158486-12158900 GCF_015228065.2 Penaeus monodon
CTCCCCCTTTTTCCCTCCCTCCCTTTTTCCTTCCTCCCCCCCCCTTTTCCCCCTTTTCCCCCTTTTCCCCCCCCCTCCCTCCCAACCCCCTCCCCTCCCTTTTCCCTCCCTCCCTCCCCCTGCTCCCCCCCTCCCCCCTCCCCCTGCCCTCCCCTCCCCTTTTTCCCCACCCTCCCCTCTCCCCCTCCCCCCCTTTTCCCCACCCCCCCCCTTTTTCCCCCACCCCCTCCTCCCCCCCCCGGTCTTAGTTTTCTCCCGATGACCTTTTCTTCCCCAATGAGCCAAGGCGAGGAAGAGCAAGGCGTGGGAATTGGCATCTTGTGAGATTAGGACGCGAGGAAATCGAGTGGAGAATGGAGAGCAGAGAGGGAAAAAAAAGACTTTAAAGAATAATGACACTATTGACAGTCAGAA
>NC_051415.1:12159210-12159407 GCF_015228065.2 Penaeus monodon
ATATATATAGAATTTGAAGCCTCTTTTGTTTCGGGAAAGAAAAGGAAGACCAAAGGGGAAAACATGATGACCGAAGAGAAAAAAAATCGATAAATATTCCCGTCACGTCTTTGAGGAGTAGAAAAAGCTTTTCGAAAAAAGGCGAAAGAAGTATAACGCAAGTGTGGTCTAGTATCATGTATCTCTCTCGTTCTGGA
>NC_051415.1:12160049-12160207 GCF_015228065.2 Penaeus monodon
CTTATTCTATGGAGTGTATGCCAATGTTGCCTTGTTCTTGATGCAAATTCTGCTTAGCTTTCCTCCGGGTCACCACTTTCCTTTTTTTCATCCCGATTTTCCCAAAATTAGTTTCTTTGTTTCCTTCCTTTTTCCCTCTCTTTGTCCCATCCTTATTT
>NC_051415.1:12160544-12160850 GCF_015228065.2 Penaeus monodon
ATATGGAGATCGTAACGGCAGGGAACGACGCCAGATGGAGCCATTCGTTCGTCGCGGAGGAAAAGTGTGGTTGAGTAAGACGTGGGTGGATTTCGGTGGACTTGGGTGGATTTCGGTGGACTTGGGTGGATTTAGGTGGACTTGGGTGGATTACCGTGGATTTTGGTGGATTTGAGTGGACTTTGGTGGACTGAGGTGGATTTGGGTGGACTTGGGTGGATTTCCGTGGACTTGGTTGGATTTGGGTGGATTTCGGCGGACTTGGATGGATTTCCATGGAGTTGGGTGGATTTCCACCATCACCAC
>NC_051415.1:12160994-12161682 GCF_015228065.2 Penaeus monodon
TTATTTTATATGTGCGGCTTGATATCGTGTTCACATAAGTTTTCACTCAAAATGATAATCCTATTAAGAGATTAAGATTTTTAGGGGATGCAATTTTCTTTTTAAAATGACGATGATAGATAAACGATAAAGATATATATTTTTTTTCCAGGACGAATGAAGTAATTAGATTAGAATTAAAAGTCTGTTGTGCTAAGAGAATTTTTTCATTAAAATCAGTTATTAGGAATAACGTGACGAATTGATAAAACTTTTTTTTTCTTCAGTTAAATCAGAAAAGGAGTAGAATCGAGATGTTTAGAATCCAGAGAATCGAAGTGAAGTGTTTGTTAGGCACTCGAGATTCTCTCTCTCCCCTCCCCCCCACGCTCGAACACCCCCTCCCCCCCCCAACGCTCGAACCCTCTCTCTCTCTCCCTTCTTTTCCTCCTGTTCGAGATCCCCCCCCCCCCACCCCGCGTCTTCTTTCCTCCTGCTAAATCCCCCTCCCTCCCCCCCCCCTTACTTCACTCTTTACTCGACCCCCCAAACTTTCCTCCTGGTCTCCCTCCCCCTCCCACTCCAGGCCACCCTCCCCCACCCCCTACCCCTCCACCTTTTTCCCTTCGAGACTTACATACTTTCTGCTTGAGATCCGACCCCTCGCGGTTCTCGACGACCCTTCCTCCTGCAGGGAACTCCTCCGCAT
>NC_051415.1:12162291-12162434 GCF_015228065.2 Penaeus monodon
ACGTACGACTCTTGTGAAAGACAGATCTAAAATTAGACCTATGTGATATGCATCGCTTCCGGGTACGAGGGAGGGGGAGGGGGGAAGGAAAGGCGGGGGTCCTAATGGAGGATGAAAGCGCGCGTCTTTCTCTCACTCTTCAG
>NC_051415.1:12162467-12162580 GCF_015228065.2 Penaeus monodon
CGAGAGTGACGCGGGAATTACGGAGAGAAACAAAGCAACTACTCGACTGACGTGGAAAGCGAAAAATAAGGAAGAAAGAACTGGAAAAAAAAAGAGAAAATGTGGATAGAAAG
>NC_051415.1:12163094-12163443 GCF_015228065.2 Penaeus monodon
ACAGCCGTCGACAGCATATTTTACCCATTTACTTCCGACGTCAGAGCCTCTGTCGTACATCATCGTTACCAGGAGAAGAAACTGTGAAGATGATACAATGTGAGGAGGCGAAGCACGGCTAATTAGCTCCGTCACCGCTAGAGGGCTTGTACTATAGCGAAAGTTGTTATTGTTTTTTTCGGAATTACTGCTGTTGATTTCGGCTGTCGTCTGTCTGTTGAATTTATCACTGTGACGTCATTGTTATTATTATCATTATATACGCTTTTGTTCTTCTCGTCTCGTCTCGTCTTTCTCCTTTCCATTTTCAAGATCTCAAGCGTCTGGCGGATTATTTGCAAATAAGACG
>NC_051415.1:12163564-12163735 GCF_015228065.2 Penaeus monodon
ACCAGCAGCGTCTAAGTAAAAGCCAGTTGCTTCACCCAAGCGTCACCGCGCGCCATCTTGCGTTGCTTAACATCCTATCAAAGGCTGCAATTATCAGAGGTACTCGCACACCATCACCTTTCTTGTTGGAAGGATCTATTTGATTTCCTTATTATCTGACGAAAAATGCCA
>NC_051415.1:12163764-12163867 GCF_015228065.2 Penaeus monodon
CAGACAAGAAACTTTAAGACAGTAGCGTGGGAAATCCGCGTGCTAATAAGGGAGGGAGAGAAAATCCGAGCGTTGTATACCCGACTTCTTTACAAAGTAGAGG
>NC_051415.1:12163902-12164219 GCF_015228065.2 Penaeus monodon
TGGCGGGAAAACCGTCTTCATACGCGGAGACTCGCGAACAGAGTGGAACGTTCTGGAAGATGCTTCGGGTAAGGTATTTTTAGGGTCGTCCCCGTCATCGCATCCTTTTTCCCCTCGTTATCTTGTGTATATCCAGTGGCTTTCTCCTTCATCAAGTTTCATTCACGACGCCGCCAGATCGATCACTCTTCGCTGGCCTGTTGTCAATCAGCCACTGTCAACAAACGCGGCGAAGTTAGGCGAAGTTTGTCCTCATGTTGTTAGCGAGATAAGAAGTTCGGCGGATGTTCGGCACAGCGGCTGCCCGAAGAACCGAA
>NC_051415.1:12164479-12164913 GCF_015228065.2 Penaeus monodon
TCACTTCCTTCTCATCTCTCGAGGATCGTAGACGCGAAGCGGAAGAGAAACTGATTTGTAGCTTCCTAGTAATCATTATTTATCATTATTTTATTTTGGTGTTTGTTTGGCTATGTATACACACTCAAAACACAAACCCGGGGGGAAAAAACACACACAGTCATCCTCTTTCATCCCCTTCAGATAAGAATTCCCTCCCCCACCTCCAGATACCCTCCCCCATCCCCCTAGGTACCAAATACCCTTCCCCATCCCCCAGGTATCAAATACCCTCCTCCATTCTCCACCCTGATACCAACCCCCTTCCCCCACCCTGATACCCTCCCCTTTCCCCACCAGATACCAAATACCCTCCCCTCTTCCCCTCAGATACCAAACTCCCCTATTCTTCCCCACGTACTAAGTACCCTCCCCTCCTCCCTCCAGATACCAAA
>NC_051415.1:12164992-12165135 GCF_015228065.2 Penaeus monodon
CTTAGATACCAAACGCCCTCCCTCTTTCCCTTCCCCATAGAGCTCCCCCCCCCCCAACGCCACATACAACGCTACTCAGGATCCCTACGTTATAGACTGCAAATCCCGCAGTTCTGGTACGAAAGGCTTCAGACGTCGGGAAA
>NC_051415.1:12165311-12165515 GCF_015228065.2 Penaeus monodon
GACTTAATAGTTTTGTTACGCAAGTTTCAAAGATGATGATTTTTTAATGGATCTTTTTTTTTTTTATAATTATCTCTTTTCGGAGGATTTTTTAAACGAAAGTTACTCTTCCTTTGCCATTTCCTGATTTTTTTTTTTTAATAATGTGCTTGTTCGTTTTTCTTCCTCTTCTTTCTCCTTCCGTTTAACTCCTCCTCCTTTCGT
>NC_051415.1:12165804-12166491 GCF_015228065.2 Penaeus monodon
GCCTTGTTTCTTTTCTTCTTCACTGCCCTTTATCCCCCACAAATAAAAACGAAAATGATGTCTTTTCATATCGCCGGTTATGTAACTTTTTCCAGTAACAGTAAAGATAAATAAAGTCGGGAAACTTCGCCAAACTTCTGATGTATCGAAAGAGAACGGGGGAAAGGATGGGAGGAGGAGTGCGAATAACGGAGAGGGAAAGGGGAGGTGGAGTGCGAATAAGAAACAGCAAAAAAAGGGAACAGAAGTGCGAATAACGGAGAGGGAAAGGGGAGGTGAAGTGCGAATAAGAAACAGCAAAAAGGGAAAAGGAGTGCGAATGAGGGAGAAGTAAAAATGGAAGGAGAGGAGTGCTAATATGTCAGAGAAAAAAGGGAAGAGCAGAGCGAATGGAGAAGAAGGGGAGAGAGAGAGGAGGGAGTGAAAATAAATGAGTATGTGAGGAGGAAGGAAGAACAAGGGAAGAGAGAGATAAAGGTGGAGAAGGGAATTATGAATGAAGGAAAGGAATGGGGAAAGAGGGAGAGAATTAGGAAGCTGAAGAAGGAGAAACAGAGAGCGGAGGAGGGAGACGGAAAAGCAAGAAGTGAAAATATTAATGAATGAAAGATAATCGTAGAAAAGAATTGAGGAGGCGAAAGAAGGTGAAGGAAAAATATGAAATAAAGACGGAAGAAAAAAACAAGT
>NC_051415.1:12166579-12166667 GCF_015228065.2 Penaeus monodon
CGAAAAAGGAAGAAAAGGAAAGAAAATGTAGAGACAAGAATGATTAGCGAAAATGGAAGAAGGGGCGTGGAAGAAAACGAATACGGTT
>NC_051415.1:12167013-12167150 GCF_015228065.2 Penaeus monodon
ACAGCATCGCGGGACCGAGATTGCCGGAGCGTGGATTCTTAGCCGATAACCTGAGGAGATGAAGCTTCTCTTTTATTTAATACGCACGGAGAATGCGAGAGCGGGACAGCGATAAAGAGGGAGAGTTATTTTAAAAG
>NC_051415.1:12167557-12167639 GCF_015228065.2 Penaeus monodon
GAGTAAGATAGAGGAAAGCGAGCCACAAAGAGAAAATATTTTGTTTAATGTTCTATTGTGGACTGTTTTTTTCATTTTGTTG
>NC_051415.1:12167801-12167881 GCF_015228065.2 Penaeus monodon
CAACTGATCGGCATAAGTGGGCGTTGCTGATATGAGATCTGACCTGATTTTTATTTTTGTTCCCTGTACATATTGATTAT
>NC_051415.1:12168021-12168404 GCF_015228065.2 Penaeus monodon
TTGGGGCTACCTTATATACTGTAAAAACATTTAAAACAGAAATTACATTCAGAGAGAGACAAACATTTTTCAAACCGACGCTACTGCTTTAATTTCAAATTCTCGAAAAAAAAAGACAGCGGCACATAATGAATGCTCTGAATCAGCCATTACCATTTTTATTTTCGTCGATTGTGATAGTTGTAAAAAATAAATAACATTGATTCACCCAGCAGTTTTGTTTATGATAATTAGTCCCGGGAAAGATTAATCACCCATTAGGTGTTTTAGACAGTCCCTAATATTGAATATGCTAAAGCGTTATTTGTTTCATTGTAAATATATATTGCCGCTAATTACGGTCACGGGGCCTGTGACAAATGATCATGACGCGATGAAAGGCC
>NC_051415.1:12168640-12168737 GCF_015228065.2 Penaeus monodon
TGTACGAGCCAGTTGATACTGAGAAATGTGGCGACGGAGTCTGGATGTGTCCAGTATCTCATATCACGCAGGTTAACCCAATACTCGTTCGCTCGCC
>NC_051415.1:12169076-12169249 GCF_015228065.2 Penaeus monodon
AGACAGAATGCCGTTCTCCTCTCGCTTTTCCCTTCCCCTTTCTTTCTGGCATTTCGCGTCTCCTTCTTTGATCTTTTCGTGTTTATGTTTCCTGTCCTTTTTTACCTGACAAGTAAATCAATCGGACAATTCTTTCCCCTTGCATTCTTTGCTAGTTTATGACGTCATTCCCC
>NC_051415.1:12170041-12170107 GCF_015228065.2 Penaeus monodon
TCCCGTGATTGTTTTCCCGCGTTATAGCAATGCAATTATGTACCTTGGATAAGTATACCAGCACAT
>NC_051415.1:12170234-12170465 GCF_015228065.2 Penaeus monodon
ACGGAGCGCGTAATACCTTCGTCCGCGGGTTAACTTGTTTGGCGAGACGTCGAGCGTATTTGTTCTCAAAGCAGCCGAAGGATTTCAACGTCGTGTCGCCTCTTAGTCGGAGTCATCGCCTGTGACACCGTCCCGAGTGCGGACGGCCGAGGGTGACCGAAGGAAAGGAAAGGATTGTTGCTTCAAATACGGCAAAGTCTAAGCTTTTTTTTTTACGGGAATTTTGGCGAT
>NC_051415.1:12170519-12170668 GCF_015228065.2 Penaeus monodon
TGAAGGGGGGATGTAAATTTCGGGTCTCGATTTTATTAATCTCTTTATTTTTCCATTTTGCGCATTCCTTGTTTCGTGTAAAGTATAAACCTCCTCGGGAGCCTCATTAGTGGGGCTTTGAGCATGCATAGCAGTATTGAGTAACTGCC
>NC_051415.1:12171216-12171528 GCF_015228065.2 Penaeus monodon
ACGCCTTCGCCCGCAGAATGGACGCCGACTCCCACGCGCCCTTCAGATGGCTCACTTCGCCGCGAGGACGCCAGCGAGCGCCCTCAGAGAGCCTGAGCGTCCGGAGCGTCCTTGCCAACTCGAAGGGGGGGGGGGGGCTCTCGTCATAGCGCGTTCGGGATATTCGTAGGAGGAGGCCTCGTTATTATCGCTTTCTTGTTATCTTTACCGTTTCTTCCTCTTTTTTTTTCTCTCTTTCTTGTATTCTTGTTTTCTTTCTTTTTTTTTATTCTTCTTCTTTTCGCCTTTCTTCCTTTGTTTTCTTCCTTCCTG
>NC_051415.1:12171861-12172070 GCF_015228065.2 Penaeus monodon
CTTATCTTCCTCCTCCTCTCACCTACGCCCAACCCGACGCGATGGCGCAGGATAGAATATCTCGACTGAGCTTTACCCTTGGCTTCACACTTGAGAATTGTAAATATCCGTTTCTGCAACCTGCCATTGCACCTACTTCATGTTTAAGCGAAATATTGCACATCTGACTTTCTGCACTGTAGTGGTTTCTTGCCATTGGTAATGTGGTG
>NC_051415.1:12172580-12172764 GCF_015228065.2 Penaeus monodon
GTATGTTTAAGTTAGCATGTGTGTGTGTGCCAGCTTAATTATATAAACATGTTTGTTCAACGCAGCTAGACTTAATGCACAAGATTGCAATGATATTAGAAAATCATGAAATCACATGCGGACATGAATGTCCCTCTCTCACTGCATTTATACACACATACATACATATGTATATGTTTAAGTG
>NC_051415.1:12173396-12173768 GCF_015228065.2 Penaeus monodon
AACTCGTACGTAATCGCAGCGACAACAATAACACGTTACCAGAAGGACTTTTGGTGCAGCGAAGGGCTTTAAATCCGACACTCATTGAAGAGGAAGGGTTCGCGGGCTTCAGGTGTGCTGGTAACACTAGAACCCCTCTAGCCTGGAGCTAAGGTTCTCGCCCGCTGTGGCAACTCCATCCTCGGTCCCGCCGCCTCCTCCGCTGCCAGGCTGTTGCTGATAGGACTAAAAAGAAGCTATATTAGGATTGCTATCTCACCTCTCGTGTGTGCCGATGTGCAGTCGAGGCGTATTATGGACTCTCCCTAAGAGACGTCAACACTCGAGTCAAGGTGGTTACAAGCAGATATACATATTCGCAGCTCTCTCTCT
>NC_051415.1:12173891-12174054 GCF_015228065.2 Penaeus monodon
TATACGTCATTTCACTCCCGCCATACATACTCTAAAAATATACTCCCAATAAAACGTATCGCATTTCCACTCTTTCCAAATTTTCTTCTTTTTTTTTTTATGCCACTCGAAGTACAGACTCCATAAGCATTCCGTTGCACGCTAGATGTCGTGAAACATGTAC
>NC_051415.1:12174094-12174176 GCF_015228065.2 Penaeus monodon
AGAGCGGGAGAAGGTACAGAGGACTTTCACTTTTTGAATTCATTAGGAACAGATGCGTAAGAGGTTTTTTTTTTTTTACGGG
>NC_051415.1:12174215-12174537 GCF_015228065.2 Penaeus monodon
AAGGGACGTTGTTATGTGTCGACATTTTTAAGCGGGAAGGATTTTTTTTCCCTTTAGTATTGATTTTCGGTGGACAAATTAGGTTAGCCAGTTGGTCGACGTTATGCAAACAACCGAGTTTATTCAAGAATTAGTTTTTGTCAAACACTAAACAACTCTCTGTTTCACGTTTGTCCTTGTTATTTCTCGTCCATTAATATAAAAAAAATCTGCTCTTTTCACTCTGTGATATTCATGTGACATCGCAATTAATGATCAGACAGGTGAGAATGATGTATAATATATTTAATTACGGCATTTCGGATGATTTATTGTTGCGTTC
>NC_051415.1:12174880-12175073 GCF_015228065.2 Penaeus monodon
AACAAACAAGAAAATTAATAGGAACCTTCGTCCCCCGATTTCCCACCTGACTGCCCCCGGCGTCGCCACGCAGCTGCCATCGGGCGCGGTCGGCCTGGCAACCCCCCGCTGCATGGCTGGCTAACAAGAGACGCCGCCGACACGTGCTGACCCCCGGCGGAACTCCCCATAACAAGCTAGGTCGTCGGGAGAT
>NC_051415.1:12175100-12175395 GCF_015228065.2 Penaeus monodon
AGAGCCACGTAATGAGTCGGGTCGTCAGGTGAGACGTTCCGTAACGAGCAGAGGCGCTACTCGCAGGCCACTCGTTCTCGTGGGCTGAGAGTCGGGGGTCTTGGCTCCTCGAGGGAGAAACTACGCCTCTCTGGCTTTAATGTGATAGTTCTCACGCTCGGGGAAAACAGGCGAGATGTTTGCTTGTTATCCGTCTATTTGTTTGTATTTTGTTATTCAGTTATTGTTATTTCTGTTTTTGCTTCTTGCTTCTTGGTCAAATTAATTGCTGTGGATATGTGAAATGCTTGTTTCA
>NC_051415.1:12175476-12175942 GCF_015228065.2 Penaeus monodon
AAATATTTAATGATTTAATAAGTTTTCATTCACCCCAACACGTAGCTCTTACATATACATTTATTTACTGTTTTGCCCGCGGAGAAAGTTCAGCGAGCGACTTTCCTACACCAGTCATCCTCAAACCCGCTCGTCATGGAAACTGTTATAGGACCAAACGCGAGAGACCAACCTATGCAACGACGGCACTGAGGTCGCTAATATGCAAATGCGTTCGTCTTGGGGCCGTAGATCTTTATTTGGCCCCAAACAGAGGGAAAGAAACGTGCCGGAGAGCGACGCGGCCGTACTCTTACATTCGACGTACTCTTACATTCCTTCCTTTTTTCTTCACAAAAAACAGTAAATGATAATAATTAATCACTAGAGTGCAACGCAATCGCTTGATGTAATATTCAAACCTTATCATTACGTCCTTGTAACCGAATGACTCATGCATCATGGCAGATTTGCCCCCCCCCAAGTG
>NC_051415.1:12176173-12176241 GCF_015228065.2 Penaeus monodon
AGGAGGGAGTCGTCATTCCTGACACACAAGGGAGAATTAATTCCAGAGCCTACGCATTCTGCTGCACT
>NC_051415.1:12176499-12176779 GCF_015228065.2 Penaeus monodon
CCTATCTTTCCCTATTCGACCCCCCCGGTCACTTCACCTCAACCCCTACCCCGTCCCTCCCTGCCCCCCGCCCCTCACCCCAACAGCCTGGGAAGCCGTTTACATTCAGCTTCTTTCGGGCTTTGTCTTGGGGGGGGGGGGGGGTCGGGGTTGGTGCAAAGAGGTGGTTTGCCGACGAAGGAGAGCTGGGGGGATGAGGTGGGGGGATGGGGGTTTTGATATGGCCCCCCCCCCCGTCCTCCCTCCTTTCCCTCCACCTTTATTCCCCCTTTCCGTTTTC
>NC_051415.1:12177090-12177349 GCF_015228065.2 Penaeus monodon
TAGTTTGACTCCATACGCCGATAAGAGGTATAAAAAACAACAACGGATAAACACATAAACAAGTAAACAAGCAAAACAGAACAAAACAGGCATAATTAACATGAAGCTATGATGATTATTAATCAAAGTGACATTTCCTATAATATCTTTTTCTTCCCGTTTAGAATGCTGACTTCATTACATATTGATTAATCATGTAATTAGTTATGGTTCATTAGCAGACACCATCTAAAAAAAAGTCATGCATTTTATATGAAGT
>NC_051415.1:12177376-12177443 GCF_015228065.2 Penaeus monodon
CTTTTTTTTACGAGGCCATCAAATATCTCAAAAATTAGTTTGTCGGTTATAGATTCATCAACAGGAT
>NC_051415.1:12177490-12177808 GCF_015228065.2 Penaeus monodon
TGAGCATTGATTATCGAAGAAATTTTAGCCCAAATAACAGACACGCATCAAAACCTTCTAGAATTTTTCCCTCGTGCAAAAAAGGGCCGATTTCCTCCGCTTTTTGGAGTTTTTGGAAATTGGTCTTCTTGACTTATCCAACCAGCTGCCCTTTTCTAAGACGGATAGCAAGTCTTCTCAGGAAATGAGAATGGAGGAGTGTTTAGAATTAACCTCCTCTTACTCCACTCTCTCTCTCTTTTCATCTTCCATTTCCTAAGTATTTGCGATATTTTTTGTCCCTTCCATGAATCGCACCCGATGACGTCATCGCTGGGT
>NC_051415.1:12177834-12177902 GCF_015228065.2 Penaeus monodon
AATCTTTCTCCCCTTCACCGTCTCCCTGTGACAGATGTTTGTGACAGTGACGGAACCTAGTGCCTGTG
>NC_051415.1:12177978-12178072 GCF_015228065.2 Penaeus monodon
TGTGTAGTCCCGATGAGAAAAGAACGAGTGCCTTTGGGGAAAAAAACCGACATGCGTGGGGGAAGCATGCTAAGAATCCAGAAGGACGTGCGAT
>NC_051415.1:12178209-12178546 GCF_015228065.2 Penaeus monodon
ACGAACTAATCCCAGTGAGAAATGTTGAAGAGGTAAGACAGGAGGCGTGTGGTGGGTGCCTCCGCCGCGACCCTTTGAGCATCACTTGGCCATTGTTCCTGCTCTTAACTCGGGGCTCCGTTCCCTGTGATTATTCCCAAGCTCTCTGAACTGCGTCTTCACAGGAGTCTAGTGCCCGGACTCCCTACTTCCTTCCCTTGTAAAAGATGCGCACACACTCATACGCGTGGGTAGGCACGGTAGGTATCCACGTACGCGTGTGGCTATACGTGTGTGTGTATTTATATGAAAATAATGGAAGGGAGGGGAACGAATAGGGAAAACAGATAGACACGTG
>NC_051415.1:12178630-12178718 GCF_015228065.2 Penaeus monodon
GCGTGGACCTCCATTCTGCATTAAGCGTCGTTGAATAGAGTGACAGAACGTCTTAATGCACCTGCTAGTGTAATGGTCCCCTCAGCCA
>NC_051415.1:12179184-12179418 GCF_015228065.2 Penaeus monodon
CTGTTGTTATAGGAAGAAATATTGCGGTTGTGATAGTTAAGAGCTTTGGGATTCTGTTAATGGACTGAATTACATATTCATTTATCCCGGCTGTATACATAACACGAAAAAAAAATCCCTTTTTTTTACGTTGAAATGGGTTTGAACACATATTTATATACCCATTAGTAATACTATGCATGTCATTAACATTTTACAAGGAAGGTATGAATAAATTTAAAATGAAAACCGCCC
>NC_051415.1:12179592-12179730 GCF_015228065.2 Penaeus monodon
CGTGTCTTTCTCCGTCTCTCTCCTTGAGATTAATCCAGAGGCACACACGTACACACGTTCGCTTGCTTATTCATTAGACAGGTTTTGCAAGAATTGCAGTGACCTACGCAATGAACTTCTCGAAAAAAATAATTATTT
>NC_051415.1:12179811-12180091 GCF_015228065.2 Penaeus monodon
GCACTGCATTCCACTGCGGATTCCGTCTCCTCCGTCATTTTCCTATTACTTGCTTATTCATTTATCTATTTTGTTGATTCGTCTATTTATTTCCTATTTTATGAGATACACTTTTGCAAGCGAGTCGTTCACTAAAATGATTTCGCTTTTCATTCATTCGGTCTTCAATGTATATGTCGTGATACGTCATCTGTTTATGGGCGTGGTCTGCGTCACGACTTCGCCAGGGAGTTGAGAGTGAAAGTGATTCGGTCTCGAGGCGGTTCCTGACTGGCCTCCA
>NC_051415.1:12180821-12180947 GCF_015228065.2 Penaeus monodon
TCGTTCTTGCGTGTGTACATGTAAGGGACTGGACGCGCGTTCGCATGTAATTCACGGGTACTTGTCGCTAAGACCGTGTAAACCATTGTCTATTGTACGGGAAAATCAACAAAACACTTCTCAGCC
>NC_051415.1:12180969-12181118 GCF_015228065.2 Penaeus monodon
CGTGGAAAAATAGCCTCTCGCTGCCTGTTGGGTCATCTCATCCTCCCTTCCCATTCCTCCCTTCCTCTCTTACCCAGGAACCTAATCTTTTACCTATCTCTCCCTCTCCCCTTTTCCGCACTTCTCCTGCCCACGCATCTCCTCCTGAC
>NC_051415.1:12182960-12183048 GCF_015228065.2 Penaeus monodon
AGGGACGCCCACCAGGAATGCGTGTTGCAACGAGGAGAAACTACCCCCCCCCCCCACGCGGTCCTTGTGAACAGGTGTTTGGGGGATT
>NC_051415.1:12183321-12183450 GCF_015228065.2 Penaeus monodon
TCAATGCAGCTGGACATGGGAAGAGCTCAGAGGGATACGTTTAAAGAGTCATGTAAGAGGTTTAAATACCATTCACAAAGCGTGTTCGCGGATTTTTAAAAACCTGGAGGATATTTATAGTCTTGCGTT
>NC_051415.1:12183559-12183680 GCF_015228065.2 Penaeus monodon
TTTATTTGTTATCACTGACACAGTATATTGCCAAAATACTTGTCATTTCGCATCGTATCCGAAATGCATATTCCAGGCTAATTGGATTCGCGAGAGTACCAAGCATTTAAACACAAAGAGA
>NC_051415.1:12183711-12184280 GCF_015228065.2 Penaeus monodon
GGAGTGATAAAAGATAAAAGTAAAGGGAGGGAAGAAAATTGAATTAAATAGAAGCCATAAACATAACAGCAAGAAGGCTTCTCGTGCTGATCGGAGAAAGAGATGTAGATATTTAGTCTCCAAAATTGTGAAAGAAAAAAAAGGGGGGATAACGAGCGTATTCTCTTACATGGTTTCCTTGTTTGTCGTTTTTCTTTTTTTTTCTCTTTCTTTTCTTTTCTTTTCTCTATCTTTTTTTTTATTTATTCGTTGTCATTTTCTTTTGATTTGTGTCTTTGTGATTGAGTTTTCTCTAGATCCTTCGTCTTTGTTTTTATTGCCGTTGCTGTGTTTTTTCCTTTTCATTATTATTTTTATTTTCATCCTTTCCATATTCTCCTTCTCTTTCCTCGTTTTTCCTCTTTTTCCTCCCACTCCTTCGTCTTCTTCTCCCCTTCCTCTTTCATCTTTTTCGTTTATTATAGCCTCTTCTTTGTCTCTTCCAATTATCTTACATTTATACTTCATTTCACTTTTCTTTGTCCGCCCAAGAACACACCCAGATGTATTTTCACATCTCAAAACTATTT
>NC_051415.1:12184320-12184451 GCF_015228065.2 Penaeus monodon
CTGCACGAGTGGCCAGAAATGAAAACCATATTTTCCCGGACGCGAACTATTGTAAGTTTCATCAACAGGAAGGCCACAACCAGGGCTGCCAACCGTATTTTTCTTCCTCGGCAAAATTTCTGAGGTTGAAA
>NC_051415.1:12184676-12185049 GCF_015228065.2 Penaeus monodon
ACTGCCTTCATGGGGAGTTGGGAAGGGTGTTTATGGCACTCTTTGAAAGAGGAGGACGGTGGCCATGGTGGGGATAAGGTAGGGTCGATGTAATGTCGATGTGAATGTGGCCAAGGAAAAGGGGAGGGGGTGGGGGTAGGAGTTATTGGGGAAGGTAAAGGGAGTGTGCCGCTGTGGGGGCGGGGAGAGTGGGCGTGTCTGTGCGTAAGGGTGCCAACTTCGACTTCGTGAGGGGGCGAGGGGATTAGAGAGAAAGGGGTGGAGGAAGAGAAAGGGGGAGGGGAGGAGGGGCGGAGAAGAGGGGTAGGTTAGGAAGGGAGGGAGGAGAGTTACTTGGCTTTAGAAATAACCTTTCCAATGAGCATAGCAAAAC
>NC_051415.1:12185336-12185698 GCF_015228065.2 Penaeus monodon
CAAAGGTGACAGGTAAGCGCATGCCTCCGCCCCGCGTGCAGAGGGTACACAGACACCGTAGAAGGAGGACATGGCCCATTAGCAACACGTGCAAGGGCGCCGCGGTGCTCACAGGGCGTGGGGACTCGGGCCGAATGAGCCAAAGGAATCTTTACGCGCTGGAAGAAGACAAAGGGGAATTTTTAGGGGGAAACCGATGAGGGGAAGATGTGTCTATTTCTGGAGGGACGAGAGAAGGGAAGAGGGGAGTTAATGATGGCTTAAAGGATAAGGGGAGATCTAAAAGAGAGAGAGAGGGTTGGGGGGAGGAAAGTGAATGTGAATCAGTCCATTCCATTACACTGTAATTCAAGATAACTAAT
>NC_051415.1:12185876-12186021 GCF_015228065.2 Penaeus monodon
CAAACAAACGGTACCATACACCTACCTCACCATCTCCACTAACCACTACCCTTCCACTATACATCGAACCAATACTATATGCATATGCTTCCTCTACCTCTATTCTACACACCCTTCACAATTCCATACTACTTTACATACAATA
>NC_051415.1:12186290-12186649 GCF_015228065.2 Penaeus monodon
CCGACTTATTTATTCCCCTCCCCTCCCCCGTATCCCCAATACAAACCTGACCAAGCCAAGATAACTCCCTCCAGCGCGCGCGGGGCGAGGGAGCTCCCGAAGCTCACGACGCTCTGCCAACGGCCCCTCTCTATAGAGCTCTTTTCTGCACCCGTCGCCGAGGAACGAGATATCCGAGAGCCGGGGTTGAATTTCAACTCGATTTTAACTAGGAGTTGAGGGGCGGCCGTTTATTCCCTTATAATCGCTTTATAAGAGTTTTTTTTTAATGTATTGAGAGGCAGCGCTTCTTGTCATAGGGAGAGAAAGGAAGGGAGAGAAACCGAGCGCCATTCAGATGTCCACTTTTGTAGACGATT
>NC_051415.1:12186713-12186928 GCF_015228065.2 Penaeus monodon
TTGACCGAATTCGGACGTGGTGTTTCTATTTATATGCGATGTTTTTTTCTGCCTTTCTCTTAAGTTTTGCCTTTTTTCGAGTGTGTGTGTGTATGAATGGCGGAGAAACGTGTTTGTACAGCGTTGCATAATGTATGAAACGTTCTCAGTACAGTTGTATTTCGAGGTTAGATTTTTTCTTCCTTTTCTGGAAGGGTTATAAAAATGTTTGCTTT
>NC_051415.1:12187352-12187472 GCF_015228065.2 Penaeus monodon
GTCACGCCCTCGAGCATAACACGCAGCAGTGTGCCCCCAGCCTGCCTTCCTCCCTCACCCCTTCATCTTGGTACCAGAATGCCCCTTCAAGATATGGATGTGCACAAGGACACGCACTCA
>NC_051415.1:12188002-12188194 GCF_015228065.2 Penaeus monodon
AGCGAAGCAGGGGTCGTGGTAAGGGAAAGGTTGAGTCACGACCACACCATGATTTGCTGCACCTGGCGGCTGACGGCGACTGACGGCGGCTGACGAATCGAGAGGGTGCTGACGGGCTGACTTTCCGAGGCATGGTGTTCTTTGGCTTCTGAGGCTCGGCTGCTGACTGCCATGAGTCAGACATCCTTCGCG
>NC_051415.1:12188274-12188589 GCF_015228065.2 Penaeus monodon
AAATCTGAATATGTATATGTATACGTGTTTACCAGTTTGCATACAATCCTACGCAATCCTCTCAGCAATCCCCAAAAATCTGCAACCATTTTGGCAACCATAACCATGAAAGGAGTTAAACCCACCACCTTTTATTCATGGCTACTGTTATTGTAGATTTACTGAAGATTTAGCGCTACGAAGAAATCTTATCGTTATCATACATGCGCTTTCTCTCTCCCCTTCTTCGTCTTTTGGTGAAAGTGTAATTAATTTTGTTTAATGATCCCCTGTAAAAGGCGATCTATTTTTTTTCCCTTCGAACTTTTACTGCGG
>NC_051415.1:12189077-12189168 GCF_015228065.2 Penaeus monodon
ATACGCAAAAGTCGGATTAAAAGCTCTTGGCCAATCCAGTTAGTTGTAAGGTTCCTTCGTGTATTGCAAGCGAGCTATAATGCAAGCTGGC
>NC_051415.1:12189420-12189828 GCF_015228065.2 Penaeus monodon
AGGGCACACGTATTTTTTTACTCTGAGACAATAGAAAAGATGGAGAGATGTAGTGAAATTATACGTTTTTAGATGAATAGATAAAAACAAAAAGATGAATGAATGAAACCAGCGATCTATTCCGAGAACATTCCTCCCCCCCCCCCTTTTTTTATCGGCGTCATTAATTTCATGGGAATTCTATTGAGTCCCAGGTATTCAGGAGAAAGTAAAGGATTGAAAGCACCGTCTTGTTCGCAACACACTTGGCGCTGTCGTGCCTGACCTTGTGCTTGCGCTCAGGCCGGCCAAGGGAAATGGCGGAAGAACCACAAGAGCACGCTGCATCATGCACATGCACCGAGCAACACGCACACAAGCACGCACGCTTGTACAGACATTAGCATCCCCACCACACTGTAGTAGGTT
>NC_051415.1:12189972-12190154 GCF_015228065.2 Penaeus monodon
GGACTGAAGGGAGGGTCAGTGCCATCTTTCGACGTAAACATGGCGTGAAGTGGCACCCGCGAGACGCTCATGAGGGCCGAGTGCCGTCCAGTGCCTCGCTCGTCACGACGAAATGTGTTCGGATTCCGGCCTCCTTCCGAAAGCTCGATAATAGGCGTTCGAACGAAATATTTCCTTCCTTA
>NC_051415.1:12190275-12190460 GCF_015228065.2 Penaeus monodon
CATGTGCGTGTGGGTTATTGTTCTTGTGTTCGCACGCGAGCATGTGTTTGTTTTAGTGTCTGAGTAAGTTTTATCCATTAATCTTGACTGCCAAAATCAACCTTGATTCATTGATTATTCTCTTCCTCTCCAATTATCAGAACGGCATGTCCAAACAAATGATATTATTAACTGGTTAAGAATGT
>NC_051415.1:12190708-12190873 GCF_015228065.2 Penaeus monodon
ATGCAGCTAATCTACTCCACGTATTAATTAAACACTTCTGTATTATCATGAGCGACCAGCGAGCGGAAACGGTAATTGGTAGGAACGTTTTCATTTGTCTGTGAGCGTGTCTGATGAGAATTGATTTTTTCCGACTTGTATTTAATTGAATTTCTCCATCTGTCC
>NC_051415.1:12191377-12191594 GCF_015228065.2 Penaeus monodon
GTGAGAAAATCCCCCGAGAACCATTAACTGTTGAGGAAATCTGTTCATGCAATTGCAGCCTCCAAAAGGAATTCCGTCGAGGTCGCTTTGTATGGCGTGAATGTAGTTTTTAATTGTTTTATTGAAAAAGGTTAAAGGTGCGAGCGATGTTTGAGGCGTGCCTATAAATAGCGGCGAATCTTTTAATTGCAAACTCCGACGGGGAAAAAAATGTATG
>NC_051415.1:12191845-12192139 GCF_015228065.2 Penaeus monodon
TAGTTCATGTGGGTTTGGTTTAATAAAGGTTATTTTTTCTTTTCTTGTGCCTTTCCGTTCGGGTGATCGCTGATATTGCAACACCTGGCATGCACTCTGTTGCAACACACTGCACATTCTAAACCATCACATATTTTCCGCTACAGCATTCACACACGCTAACACACGGCACTATTTTCCTATAAAACTACTGCGGCCGCTGTTACAGGTCTGATTACTCCAACTGCTCCTACTAGAGTGTATAACATTTACTACTATGCTTACTGTTTCGAATTCAGCAACAGTAGAACTAAT
>NC_051415.1:12192328-12192629 GCF_015228065.2 Penaeus monodon
TAATTACTACTACCTCTGCTACTTCTAATTTTACAGCTGATCATAGTACTTTAATAAAATAATAGCCAACAACGACGCCAAAGAATAATACATCATTTCCACCCTTATTAAATGGTCTCACATATACATCATTACGTAACAGTTATACAGACCATTAGTGTGATAAATTAACAAAGGTTTTTCGTGTCTCTCGCAGGTACGCTGAGATGCTCCATCGCAACACTGCCTTGTCTGCAATTCGCTTTCTTCAAGGAACAGCACAGGACAATAAGATTCTTCTCAGGTTGGCGAAGATTGTTTA
>NC_051415.1:12192945-12193143 GCF_015228065.2 Penaeus monodon
ACGCACGTATTAATGTGCTTGCCGGCGGTGAAAGGCATTGCTTCATGCAGGTGATGATTGATATGTATATGATGTCAATTCATCATATTCATTGCATGTAAATTGACATCTTGACATCCACTGTATAGTTTATGTGACGTTTATAGTGTGATCCTTATGGCCTTTATTCCCTAATATGGCTGTCATTAAATAAAACTT
>NC_051415.1:12193229-12193400 GCF_015228065.2 Penaeus monodon
CAGTGAAAAAGGAGAGAGAGGAAAGAGTTGGGAAGGGAGAGGGTTAAATAGATGTGAGGCGAAGAGAAAAAGTAAATAACGGAGAGGGAATAAGGAGAGGGCAATGAAAAGGAGATAAAGAAAGTGAGAGATAGAAGCATCGTCAATACTGATTCACTCTTGGCTTCCTTA
>NC_051415.1:12193448-12193578 GCF_015228065.2 Penaeus monodon
CACAAAGTGTATCGTTGTGAGCTTTTCCCGTCATCACTGACCTGAAAACTGGCGCTCATGCCACTTGCATGCAACATGACTTCTGTCTTGCAACCGGATGCTACGGTATAATCACAAGCATCTGGGACAC
>NC_051415.1:12193894-12194062 GCF_015228065.2 Penaeus monodon
GCACGCACACAAACAGACGCACACAAAAAGAGCGCCTAACAATGGAACTTGCAGAGGGCAATTTGGCAGTTCCCATTCACTATTGGTTTTCAGTTACGAACTTTCCGGCGCAGCGTCAAGGTTAGTTTGGCAGACGAGCGGCCGTGATTGCGTGTTGCATTTCTTCCG
>NC_051415.1:12194514-12194674 GCF_015228065.2 Penaeus monodon
TAATGTTGGTAGTCCTTCGAACTTCGCCTCTGAATATAAACCCTTTTCTTGTCTTCGTTTTTGTTATATTGTAATAAAAAAAAATAGTTTGTTAAGGAGGCGCGGGTGGGAAGGTATGCATATTTATCGTTCCTTTTCGCTGGTGAAGCGTTCACTAAAG
>NC_051415.1:12194823-12194910 GCF_015228065.2 Penaeus monodon
TAACGAAATCGGATAAACGTTTCAGTTTTCCAAATCACCTCCATATTTTTCTCTCTGTTTCCGATAAGTTGATAACATTGTCTCGTG
>NC_051415.1:12195026-12195096 GCF_015228065.2 Penaeus monodon
ATCATCCATTCACGTCAACCTTTGTAAAACAAATTACTACAGACGCCCTCACTTTTTCCTCCAAAAATCG
>NC_051415.1:12195259-12195481 GCF_015228065.2 Penaeus monodon
GTCCAGCTGGCTATAATCATACATTCGTTTACGTTATCACTATATTTTTGCTTCTTATTCTCTTAACTAATACTCTAGAGCATCATAAATATTTCCCTGGCCACGACATGGCTTCTTCTTGACACGAACTTTTACTCCGGGACTGCAAAACGGGTCGATAGGCCTACCTGACAGGACTTGAGATGCCTGGCCGGGGCGGTCAAGTCCAGCCTCCTGGCCTAT
>NC_051415.1:12196885-12196993 GCF_015228065.2 Penaeus monodon
AGTCTTTCAGGTAAAGAGGTCTTTAAATGTAGTGAAATAGAGGAGGCTATCTCGGGAGATGACGCGGGGGGGGGGGGGGGTAAGGGACTAGTATAGCCATTGGGGAAA
>NC_051415.1:12197047-12197325 GCF_015228065.2 Penaeus monodon
ATAGGCTAAGAAAGGGGAGGAGGATGGAGATGAAGATAGAGTGAGAAATAAGAAGAAAGAGGTAAAAAAGGGGGAGGAGAGAGAAATGAAAAAGAAGAAATAGGGAACCAGACGAAGAAAGCGAAGAGAGGGAATGAGAAAAGAGAAACAATGTAACAGTAAAGAACGCGAATAAAAAAAAATGAAATAGTGGAATAAATAGTAAAATCAGATAAAAGACGAAGAAGGAGAAAAATATGAAATAGTACCAATAGTCTTCGTAGGCTTAGTCACAGTAA
>NC_051415.1:12197486-12197562 GCF_015228065.2 Penaeus monodon
TGTATGCTGATTAAGCAGATGAAAACAAACAACTCCATCCTCGTCAGACTGGGAGAACCGTAATCGTCTGAGTCTT
>NC_051415.1:12198367-12198553 GCF_015228065.2 Penaeus monodon
AACACTCACACGCACACGCACGTGCATTTCTTGGTTGCCTTTTTCCTCCCCCCCCCCCATCGTCGATTCCGATCCGTCTCCATTCATCCTCCATCCCTGTGCAACTTAGGGAGCTGAAGACCAATATGCTGAGTGAGGGAGAAAGTCATATTATCCGAGATGCCGAGAGCCTGCTGGTCGATCTTC
>NC_051415.1:12198937-12199014 GCF_015228065.2 Penaeus monodon
TGGATTAGGTGGAGGAGGTGGAAACGATGCTGAAGGAATGGGAAGAGGAGGAGGAGGAGGATTGGGAACCAGAGTAA
>NC_051415.1:12199166-12199262 GCF_015228065.2 Penaeus monodon
AAGAAGAAGAAGAAGAAGAAGAAGGAAGGTGAAGGTGAAGGTGAAAGTGAAGGAAAATTAGAAGGAAGAGGAGGATTTAGGAAGAAGAGTATGGTG
>NC_051415.1:12199794-12199977 GCF_015228065.2 Penaeus monodon
GCGAGGAAAAGGCCACACTCCCCCAATTTGCAGTGAAGGTGAGTGCAACACGACGGAGCGACAGAGACGTCAGTACTCCCACCCGCATGTTGGGCGAGCATCTGCGGGCGATAGAAAAATAAACGGACACAGACCATCCATCCCCGGGTGCAGTTTTATGAGACTTTATAGCATACCAAGTGC
>NC_051415.1:12200023-12200148 GCF_015228065.2 Penaeus monodon
CGGTTCAGGTTTGTTCACGTAATGTTAGGACGTGCCTCGCGTGCGCGTGTGTACGGACGCACGTCTAGAAGGGTAATCGTTATGAAGGAAAGCGTTTTAGATAGGGAGATAGGAAGTTCAAGGGA
>NC_051415.1:12200212-12200707 GCF_015228065.2 Penaeus monodon
AGGTGGGAGGGACGTTTTAAAAAATCCTCTTTGAATTTTAGGTTCTGTTGAAAAAAAAAGAAAAAGATTATCTCATTTTGTTTTGTACACTGACTAGCTGGCTAAATCACTCACGCACTCATTATCTCCTTGACTCACATCCATGTTGCATGCATGTATATGCATATGCTGTAGATTCTTATAAATATCTGTCATAGTTCCGTAATCTCAGTGCAATTAAAACGTGTCTAAAAATGATACTGGACTCATAAAACAAACAAGCAATCAAGGAAACATGCCCAGAGCAAGACAACAAACAAAAATAACACAATAAGCAAACAAACTATGCCTCCACGCGGCCTTTCCTCTGACACCTTTAAAAGGTAATTATCCAAGGTCATTACGTGTTCAGAGTCCGTGGCCATTCTTCAGGTACATCGCATCACGCCGTTCTTTGCGTACGCACGCCCTTGAACGTGAGTGAATGTAAGGAGATAACGTGGACAAAGGAGAAAG
>NC_051415.1:12200772-12201156 GCF_015228065.2 Penaeus monodon
GATTGGGGATATGAAGAGAGGAGGAGGGGACAGGAGAGAAGGGGTTGACTAGAGAATGAGGGGAGAAGAAGAGGGGAAAAGACATATGAGTGCAAGGGGATGAAGAAAAAGAGGATAAGAGAAAGGTAGAGAGGATGACACAGACGAAAAGGGGAAAGGAGAAGAGAGTGGGAAGGGTTAACAGCAAGAAGAGAGGGAATACTTTGCAGGGAGTTTAAAAAAGGGGGAGGGGGGATATGGAGAAGGGGGTGTGAGAAAAGCTGGAGGAGGGGGGAGGGGGGGTAGTGTAGGAGGGTACGATTTATGGCTAAGTGGGTGTGGAGTGTAGATGGGTACAGTTGTGTATACTGAACTGGGTGCAACTGAGATGAGTCCGTAAATATC
>NC_051415.1:12201297-12201404 GCF_015228065.2 Penaeus monodon
AAATAGACGAGAAGGAGAGACAGAGAAAAGTATACAGACATCACGAAAGGAAGACGTGTATATTTTTATTCTTTATATCTTCATCTGTCTGTCAGCTCAATTTATCA
>NC_051415.1:12201715-12201853 GCF_015228065.2 Penaeus monodon
CAACGCAATACCCTTAATCCTCCCTCCTTTCGGGTTCGCTCGGCATTATGGAGGCTATTCATTTCACTGAATGCTCACTAACCGGCCTTCGTGACCGCTGAGATAAACTTCATATTAAATAGACACACTCGCTCATGA
>NC_051415.1:12201971-12202186 GCF_015228065.2 Penaeus monodon
TCGCACGCACACGGACATGCATCCAAGACTCAATCGGCCAGTGTAAACAAAAGGCTTTATATATCCCGTGCGACCTGCGGATTTCAGAGGGACAGGCGACACCCTGCTGAGGCGGAATTTCGCAGCGTTTAATGAAGCTTTGAAGTGATTTCTGAATTGAATATGAGTTTTCTGCAATTAGCATGAAGGTCTATTTGCCACAAGCATATTAATTA
>NC_051415.1:12202474-12202855 GCF_015228065.2 Penaeus monodon
ATCTTGCCTCTAAACTAACCTTTTCCTTCTTATCCAAGCTTATACTGCTTGTTTTTCGTAGCAAGATGCATGTATTTGCCTTATTTTCTGCTCCACAGAACGTTGTTCGAGAAAATTTTCACTTTGTTTGCGATAATTATGGCCAAAGTCTTGTTCTCATAAACTTCAGGAAAGTTTATTATAATAATCCTTGTTCCGTGTTCAGAAGTTCAAAGCCGTGTTTTATTTTTCTCCTCTCTTGTAACTTGTCTTGAACATTGTTATGCAGCACTTACATTTATTGCTTTTTTCACTTTGTAGTCATCTGGAAGGTTACTAATGGTTCATCTTTGAATATTCATGAAGCGAATATCAACATAAGATTCGTTTCCAGTATATTCG
>NC_051415.1:12202944-12203116 GCF_015228065.2 Penaeus monodon
AGAATCTAATTTATATGTCCAGGCCAGCATTGATTAGCTTCGCGTTACTTCCAGACTTCTCTACGCAACCTGCACATAAAATCACGCAAGTTTCCTTAATCTATTTGATACCTTTTCATTCTATTTTTTCTCAGTCTATTTCATTTCAATCCATGCCATTCCCCAAGTGCCA
>NC_051415.1:12203183-12203258 GCF_015228065.2 Penaeus monodon
AATTCGATGATATTTTACAAACTCTTTCAAACACTTCATTCACAACAGAAGACAAATATCAGCAAATATCACCTT
>NC_051415.1:12203278-12203530 GCF_015228065.2 Penaeus monodon
CGGTCTCATCCCCGAGCGCCGAAACGCAGCCCTTTTCCTGGCCCAAGGCCGTCTCATTTCGAAACACGGAGCGTCGGGCGAACCAGCGTCTCGGGAATGGATAATGGGCCTTACCTGAGACGAATCTTGCAGGCGCTTGTCCTTGCTGCAATCATCTCAGCACTTTAAATAGCTTGCTATGATAGCCCGCCCAATCCACGCGTTGCATGCGGGGGCTAAGCCTAGGGGCTCTCCGGATATCGTAAACGTGTG
>NC_051415.1:12203750-12204231 GCF_015228065.2 Penaeus monodon
TGTCTCCCGTGTTTTTAATACATTGACAAACGAGGAGATTCCCTCTGAATGAAGACGCATATAACGAGGCTCTCAGTTTGCCAAAGGGAGATCTCCCCCCGCCTCCCCCTCCCCGTTTTTTCCTCTTTTTCCCCTTGTTTCTTTTTTCCCTTTTCCTGTATGAAAGTTCGCTGCTCACGTCCCATTAATTAAACACATACAAAAAAATATAGTAATAAAATGCTGTGTATATATAAAAAGCAGATTGATACAGTGAAGGAATAAAAAAAATGGTTTAAAAATAGGTCAAACAAGGTTAAAAGGGCGTTCCATACCCTTCTAGCTCCGAAAGCAAAGTATTGCATGTCCGTGTTTTCAACTTGCAGGTCAACACGGGCGGAGGCTCTGTTTACACACGGCACGAAACCCGGGTCCAAATGGGAAGGGACAGGGATCTTCACCGGGCCAGTGGGGTAGGGGGTTTGTGAGGAGGGGGGGAGGG
>NC_051415.1:12204506-12204652 GCF_015228065.2 Penaeus monodon
TTTCTTTAAGGTTTAAGAACTGTGTGTTTAGAGACAGGAGACCAGTGACGATAAAGGGAAATGTATGTGAAGATGACAATCACCCTTTGAAATGGGAAGATATGTGAGATTACATCATATGACCAACGGGGAAAATATGAAAAGTA
>NC_051415.1:12204818-12205136 GCF_015228065.2 Penaeus monodon
TCCTCACAGAAAAGACACGCATGAAATATTTAAGAACAAAGACAAAAAGAGAGAAGGAAAAAGAGTGGAAAACAGATTAGCATTCCAAACAGAACTCCTATTGTTCATCAGAATTCTCACAGAAATGCAGACAACCTCAAGGAACTGTCCAATTGTCGCCTCCCCTCCCCGTGTTGCTCGCCGCCAGCTTGTGCAAATACAGTTATTATTTCTCGTATATTTTCGACTACAAGACGTAAGTAGAACGGAGGAGAGCTGCCTGTGTATTTAGTCCGGGCCACGCAGGGTCGGAGGCGACTCAAATGCTTCCTTCGCTTG
>NC_051415.1:12205222-12205373 GCF_015228065.2 Penaeus monodon
GGGGGGGGGTCGTGTACTGAGAGTGTGTCTACAGTATCGTCTCTTTCTTATCATCGTTATTCTGATTTGCGAGGTCTTCCTCTTTTCCATCGTTCTCTCTCTCCCTCTTTCCTTTTCTGTCTCATATTGTTTTGTCTATCTTTCCCCTTTC
>NC_051415.1:12205521-12205819 GCF_015228065.2 Penaeus monodon
ATTATCCGCTGCGACGGGATCCGTCCGCCCCCCCCCCCCCTTTCCCATGGTAACTCAAACCAACCCGAATCACCGATCAGTAATAAAGAGGCAACGTATGGTTCATTGCCGCGGGCGATCGATGCCTTCGGAATTGGACTGTGGGCGGAGAGCCGGAAACCCCGTAGTATTGCGAGACATTCCACGATAACTGTTCGCATTCTCTCGCCGGTTTTATAGTCTTGGGTGTTATGTAAGGGCCGAAGTTTTCGTTGAAGCGCGGGCATTATGCGAGGCGGTCCTGGTGCCTCTCTGTCTT
>NC_051415.1:12206081-12206202 GCF_015228065.2 Penaeus monodon
TTGGAGCATAAAGCGTCGAGGAAGACCTGATTGATTCTGCAAGAAATTATTCGCTCGTGAATGCGTCCCGTTTCGCCCCGGCTTCTTACGCGCTAATTATAGTCTTGAAGGATTGATATTT
>NC_051415.1:12206228-12206517 GCF_015228065.2 Penaeus monodon
ATGCTCATATCCAATCCACATGGACGACTTTCCTACTAGGTCGTCGTATGGTGAGAACGACAAGGGTTATTCCTCTTTTTTCTTCAAGACGACCATCTTCTCTCGTCACGCCCACAACGGCCAACCCAGATCTGTATACCAACATCGACCACCCACTTCGTCGTCGTCTCCGCCCAGATCCTCTGGCTTGCGGTACGACTCTACTACTTCTCCTTACACTGAATAGGACTTAACGACTTCCACGGTACGACTAACTCATACCCATAACACAAAGCCCCCTGTACCTCCT
>NC_051415.1:12207187-12207433 GCF_015228065.2 Penaeus monodon
ATACCCTTAGGAATAGCGTCTATAAAAAAAAGAAAAAAAAACTCATTGTTATCAGCCTTAAAATTCTCATCGCCAGCATTTTTCTATAAGGATTTTTTGTTACTCTTTTTTTTATGCTTGTCTCCCCTCCTTTTTTTATTCCTTTTTATTCTTCCTTTTATTCTCAAGTCATACTGTTTAGCGTTTACCTTCTCCTCCCCTACTTCTCGCACGGACGACCAAGATTATCCTATTGTGCTGAAGAAT
>NC_051415.1:12207652-12208057 GCF_015228065.2 Penaeus monodon
ATCCCCCGACCTTTCCTTGTCAGTCTTTAGACGCGCCTCCCCCCCTCTTCTCGTGCCTCCTCGCCCCTATCGTCTCCCGACCACCAGCGGCTCCTATCCCTAAACTTCTGGCACTCCCTTTCCAACCCTACCTCCCCCGGCCCTCCGTGGCACCTATAGACCCTCACCCCGGCCGCCCACGGCACTCCCTGGCACCTCAACCCCCGCCCCTCCTCTCCCTCCTCTCCAACACAGCCAATATCGGGGCGAGAGAGTGGTTTCACATTAACTACAAAGGCCTGTAGTATCACTGGAGGGTACAAGCAGCCCGCTGGAGGAAGGAAGGGGAAGTAAAGGGAAGAGGGAGAACGCAAGATAAAGGGTGGAAGAGAGGTGGGCGGAAAGAGGTACAGTGGGGTAGGGGGA
>NC_051415.1:12208363-12208668 GCF_015228065.2 Penaeus monodon
CAGGAACCACGAAACCAGCGATGATGAAATGACGGGACAGTGAGATCGTGACGAGTGAACGAGACGCAGATATGACAGTGAGACAGGTGAAGGTGAGGGAAGTAGAGATCATGAAGAAATGATAATGAGGAAGGGATTGTGACGCAAGGGCGTAACCGAAAGCGAAGGTAAAGTAAATAGGGGGCGGGACAGAGGGGGGAAAGGGAGGAAAGGAGGGACGGGGGGGGCTTGGGAAGGCCTTAGGAGAGGAACACGCCATAATCATCGAGTTTCTTTCCATGTGATTTCCGCCTAATTCATTCTCA
>NC_051415.1:12209172-12209394 GCF_015228065.2 Penaeus monodon
GCGAACTCTATGTATGTTTCCTATCTCTTCCCTCATCCCCTCACTCTCTCTTTTTTTTTTCTGGCTATTTGTCTATTTGCAGAGTCTGTTTTCCCCCTCCCTTTCTGCTTTTATCTACCTCGGATTTTGTTTATCTACCCGATTCTACCCGTCTCATCCCAACTCTTTCCTTCGTCCTTCCTCCCTCCTTTGTCGATTCTTTCTCTCATTCCCTGGTTCATA
>NC_051415.1:12209662-12209754 GCF_015228065.2 Penaeus monodon
TCCACGTCCGGCTACAAGCAGTAAAATATCCATCACGAAAGAGACATAGGTAATAAACTAAGAAATATTTCGTGGCTTGCGGCGTGCTGCGA
>NC_051415.1:12209821-12209975 GCF_015228065.2 Penaeus monodon
GTGGCATCGTGATCTAGCGGCATCTGGAGGGCCTGGGTGGTGGCACCGTGGGAGGGGGTTGCGCTGAAATGAGGCATTGGCACCTTGTATTGGGGTCGCGGATGATGATGCTGGCGGTACTTGCGGATGGTGATGTCACTCTATGGTAATGCTG
>NC_051415.1:12210078-12210821 GCF_015228065.2 Penaeus monodon
AAAAATATTTATAAGTAGATGATTAGTTGTAAAGGGTTACGACAAGCAAGCAGCGACAGAAGGCCCAGCCACGTTCGTTCCAAGTGATTTTATTATCATCACCTGACGAAGCCATCCAGCACGGAGCGGCCGCACGCCCGAGCGAGGCGCGGGCGGAGGCGGCAGCGGAGTCTCGCGGGCGGGCGAATGGGCGGTCAAGGAAGCGCTGCGTGTGCATACCTGTCACGGGTGCGTGGCGGGCGTGATGACACCCTCACGGAGATGATTGCTGGGTCGGGTGGACGCCCGCGCACCAGCACGCCCACCGCTCGCCTCGTGGGGCTTATTTCCCCGCCACGCCCACCGGAGGGAATCTCGGAGTGAATTCCTCCAGAGCCTTCGGCGTATTAAGGGAGGCGCTCGAGCTTGACCGCGACTTTCGATGCGATTGTTTGGGGAGGCTTGGAGTCCCCCCCCCCCCACCCATGCCTTTCCTTTGCTTCCTTTGCCTGCTTTTCCCTCCTTCCGCTCTCCTTCCTTCGCTTCCTGTGCCTGCTCCCCTCTCCCCTTCCTTCGCTTCTTTTACCCTCCCCCCCCATTCCTTCATTTCCTTTGCTCCCCCCATATCCTTCCTTACTTCCTCTGCTTCACTCCACCGACCCCCCCCCCCCCACCCAGTAGCTGTAGCGTCGCTTTAACTCCAAGAAAAGAGGACTGTCGTGTATTACTCTTCGCACGCATCACGTCACCTACCCACACCCCAA
>NC_051415.1:12211010-12211301 GCF_015228065.2 Penaeus monodon
GAACAGACCTTTGTGTGTATCTGTACGTGTGAGTTGAGGGGTCATCTAGAAACGGAAGTTAAAATCTTGACATGTTTTCACGCCCCTAAACGAAACCCCTTTTGCCACCCTAGCCCTTCACCCGCCCACGCTCCCCCCCCCCGCCCCTGTCACTCCGGGCGGACGGGCGGCAGACGGACGGGCTCCCGCGATGAAAGAAAACCAGAAATGAAATCGGTCCTTGGGGTGTGTTGTGGCGGCCGCTGAGTCAAGGTCTCGGCTTGACGATTTTCGCTTGATCTTGGGACGACA
>NC_051415.1:12211617-12212153 GCF_015228065.2 Penaeus monodon
GGGGCACGACACGCACAAAGCATCCGACGAACACAGAGAGCGAATGTCTTTATCTCCCGAATGCTATTGTTTCCTTTCGTATGAGCCAATTAACGGTTAGTCATCAGTTTCCCCCGTGAACTGGCGGCGTAGATTCACTACCTTTACATAACCCTGAATGTTTGTTTTTACCAGGGACGTGTAGGGCTGAATCGCACACATGAATAACATACACGTACATACATGTATTTCTAGGAGCAGGTCATTCTTACGGTAAGTGTGAAGGGAGTTGCGATATGTAAAACAGAATTACAAGATGATACAAAGAGTATGATGCAGATACAAACCGGAGAATAATCGGGGGAGGGTCAACATGGAAGGGTGACACTTGCAATGATGTCATGAAACTTGATATAAGAGAAAGAAGCGCCATCTGTGGCTTTAAGAGGAAAACGCAGGTGGCTCAGAAGACAATAAACTGCGACCAATTATGAAAGCAGTAGCCAGATGGTTATGAAGAAGAAAGGAAATCTCACGAATGAAAGGATAGCAGTGAG
>NC_051415.1:12212261-12212684 GCF_015228065.2 Penaeus monodon
AGTAATGATAACGAGAATAGTAAGAACTGTAATGCACATACGACTAAGAATACCAAAAAAAAAAAGTCAATAAAAACATTCACAAATAAGATGGAAACAAACAGCTTTGACAGATAGCCAAGCTCGAGCAGGTTTTAGAGGATCACAAGAAAGGACGGTTGGCTCCGGCGAAACAGAGACGGCTGGCAGCTGGCAACGAGAGACACTAAAACAACCTCGACAGCTGGAATCGAAACTGGAATGAGAGGATTCGAAAGACAACTGACGATGAGATGACACTCGGGGAGACGACGAGACGGGAGAGGGAGGGGGATGGAGGGGGATAGATGGGGAAGGGGAGACGCCTGGACGGGAGAGGGAGGGGGACGGAGGGGGAGAGGGGGATAGATGGGGATGGATGGGGAAGGGGAGACACCTGGACGG
>NC_051415.1:12213029-12213504 GCF_015228065.2 Penaeus monodon
GCGGGGGGGGGGGGGGCAGCCCGGGAAACAGAGACAACAAGTCTGCCGCGTAAGTCTGTCTCTCCGCGGCCATGGCAGTTAGTGAGGAGCGCGGGGCCAATGGCCGATCCGATTTTCCATTGGCGTGCAAACAAATCTCTTTTGGCGGCCGATCCGAATTCCTAAACAGAAACGATTCGCGCGGAGTGTTAAAGTGTCGGGGTCGAAGTCGGGGGTTCGGATGGGCTTGCGTTAGTAACGAAGTTTGGCAATTGCTGATGTCACAACTCCAGCGTTTATGATGTCCGGCGCCGATTAACATCACGGGACGACAAATGCGGAGATCTATGGCCTTGGTTTAATTTTTACGGTTGAGGGGGGAGGGGGGAGGGTCGTTGAAAGAGTGAAAGGGTGAGTGGGGGGGGGGCGGCAGTTTGCAAAACAAGTAATCAGATTTTTTTTTTTTTAACTGTTGAAGATACGTCACAGTGATGAA
>NC_051415.1:12213547-12213650 GCF_015228065.2 Penaeus monodon
TCATTTGATTTGATTGCGTCACTGTTGTTGCAGCATCACCTGGTCGTCATGCATTATCATTTTATGGTGATTGTGGTAACTGCCTTCTGTGATGGTGACATGA
>NC_051415.1:12213688-12214154 GCF_015228065.2 Penaeus monodon
ATAGCCGACTGGAACGACTGCAATCCTGGTGAACTCAATGATCTCATTATGTCCATTGCAAGAGAAATTCGAACTTGCATCAAACGCGATGAGCTGCGATAGAGCAGGATTATGCCATTGGAAAATGTCGCACGATCACGACTTCCCTGACTGAGACCGTGCGAATGAAGACCCAGGATTTTAATAAGTGGCTGCACGCATATTAGCCCGTGATTTCGTGATCCGTTTCGAATAGATCGCCTTTGACGCATGCGTTGATTTATACGTTCTCGAAGCGGGAGTTATCTGTTCCATCTTATATAAATATATCAATAAAAATAGATAAACATCTAAAAGAGAAATTCCTTTCGTGATTCTGTTTACAAAAAGGGGATTTTGGATTTTATCGTGTTGCTATGTCGGGCGGGTGTTTTTGTGTTTATAAAAAGGGTAAACAAACATGACTTTTCACATTCTAAGTCCTGGA
>NC_051415.1:12215098-12215245 GCF_015228065.2 Penaeus monodon
TCCCCGTCTCATTTCACGAATTCATTTTCCTAAAAGACGTGTGTAAAGTCTGACGTTTTCGATTTCCACTGACCTTTGCAATCGATATGACTGCTTTTGTAACAATGGCAATGCATCGTCATGGAACGGCGTCTTGCAATATGAAGA
>NC_051415.1:12215338-12215549 GCF_015228065.2 Penaeus monodon
GCCGTTACATTCAGGACACTCCGAATGCCCGAGAGAATGCCAAGCCAATGATACTTGCCCTTGACTTTTGCAATTGCAGAGATCTTGCTGAATGACCGACGGAAGGTCTTGCGGTCGTTCGAGGAGTGAATGTCAACCGATGTGAAGCAAATGAGCTTTCACCAAACCATACGAAATGCCACCATACAAGGCGATAATGCCATAACACCCC
>NC_051415.1:12215851-12216275 GCF_015228065.2 Penaeus monodon
CCCCTCTCCCCTCCCCCCCCACTACAAGGAGTTGATCGAGGGTCATAGGGGGAGTGAAGGACGACGAAGGGGGGTAGGGGGGAGTAGAAGGGGGAGAGGAGTGTTGTTTCCCCCAAGTGGAGGAAGGGGGGGAGGGGGGGGTGTTGGAGTGTTATCGACCACGTTGCTCATTTTCTGAAGTATCTTTGAGGGGGTGGAGGGTGAGGGGGGAGTGGAAGGGTAGGGGGGGTGGGAGGGAGAGGGGGGGAAGGGGCGAGGAGATATTGCGTAATTCGCAAGAAGATTCGTCGTTTTACTTCTCCGACTCCTGTCCATTTTAATAAGTCCGTGATGGAAACATCCAGCCAATTATGGACAGATTAATTCAGGTCGTCAGTCACTTAATGAGTTAATGAGTGACTGATTGATTAATGGATTCAGTATG
>NC_051415.1:12216513-12216661 GCF_015228065.2 Penaeus monodon
TTTGTCCTCTGCCTTTGTCCATTTATTCTGTTTATCTCCTTTCGCCTCCGATATTTCCTGTCCGTATCGCGTGGCCCGGGAGAGCCTTCTGTACGAAGGGTGCCTCGCCCTTGGCGCAGGGCCACGAGTGCCTTGGACAGCGGCTCCG
>NC_051415.1:12216997-12217611 GCF_015228065.2 Penaeus monodon
ATACAAAATTTCACCTGTTTCGCATCCCTCCCCCCTCCGTTCCGTTGCGTCATTACATAACAAGGTAACTGTGATGCTAACGGCCTGATACCCCCTCCCCACCCCCCACCCCGCTGTTAGTCTCACACCCACCCAGTTATGACGTCATAAAGCATCCAATATGGCGTAGAATCAACAGCCGTAGGGGAGTCGCGTTGGTCTGCATCTCTCTCTCCCATGTTGATCTGCCAGCCGTAAATATTGCTCGGGAAGGACCGGTACGACACTCCCCCTCCCCCCTTTTTCTTTTTTCTTTTTTTCTTTTTTTACTTCTTTCATTTTATTGTGTTTTCTTTCTTTTTTTCTTCTTCTTTTTATTATTGTGAATAAGAAGCCTACGGTCCGGTACTAGCGCTGCGACGGGTGATTTTTGCAGTTACGCAGTGATGGGAGGGAGTGGGGGAGGGGGGGAGTGGAGAGATAGGGGGTAGGAGGAAAGGGGAGGGAGTGTATAGGGGATAGGAAGGAGGGGGAGGAGAGATGGGGATGGAGGGAAAAAAAAGAGAAAAAAACGGGATTATTGGCTGATGTCGCTTGTTCGCCATGACAGGCAGGTTTTACAATGTCATACACAA
>NC_051415.1:12217917-12218017 GCF_015228065.2 Penaeus monodon
CTCTCTCCTCTCTACCTCCGTTGACTTTCCATTTTTTAAATTTCCTGTGCCCCCTCTCCCTCGTATTATTAATGTCAACATTCCAGCTCTCAAGCGCCAG
>NC_051415.1:12218193-12218397 GCF_015228065.2 Penaeus monodon
GTAACCTGATTGAGTAACTGTCAGTAAAAGTAACAAACCGAGTTGACTAACTGTGACTGTAATCGGCGGAAATCGAAATAATTTTCTTTGGGTGTTGATAATGGTGATGAATCGATGTAATTATGGACAGTGAAATTGTTTTCATTGTCGTTCAATGGTGATGTGTTTCTCTGGCATTGGTTTCGAGTCGTAATCTCATGAAGC
>NC_051415.1:12218731-12219001 GCF_015228065.2 Penaeus monodon
TGTATGCTAATCTGGATAAACTAAAATCACATTTGCCATTTCCGATGGTGTTGTAATTCTTTGCTATGACTGTAATTAATAAGAGGATTTAGCTACACGGGTTTCCGCTGTAGGAAATACAAAATAATGTAGGTTCAGATCCGATACGATATTGGGAATTAAACAAGTGGGTAATTATTAGTTAATCTGGATTTGGCAACGCTTTGTGCTGTACGAGTTTATTTATTTATTTAGGTCATGTTGGGTACGTCACCGGATTGCTAGATTAGT
>NC_051415.1:12219188-12219433 GCF_015228065.2 Penaeus monodon
AAACCCCCACCCCCCACCCACCCCTTATCCCACTCAAAAACACTGCCAATGGCGCGAAAGGGTCGCTTTAAAAGAAATCAATGTAAGAAAAAAAAAAATGAAGAGGATGTTTGCTCCAAAGGCCTTTCAATTTCCCGCCAAAGTGAACCACAAAATGTTTCTGCCAATCACAGCTGGTCTTTTTCCCGCCCTTTTCGAGGCCTCACGATGGGCGGGAATCAGTTGTATGGACGATGTTGATAGAA
>NC_051415.1:12219481-12219957 GCF_015228065.2 Penaeus monodon
GGGGGGGGAGGGGGGAGGTTTCCTTGTTTTTTTTGTTGTTGTTGTTGTTGTTGACTTGTTTTTCTCTTATTTATCTGTTTGTTTTAAGTTTGTCTTATCTTTTTTTTTGAGGGGTTGCTAATTTATTATCTTTTTATATTTTATATTTTTATATTTTTATGTTTTTATGTCTGTTGTTATATCTATTTCGTTCGTTCGTTTTAGATTTTATTTTGGTTTACATATTTCTTGTATCATCAACTTTTATCAATTATATTATTTATTTATTTATTTATTAAACTCCTACGTTTATTAGTCTGTTTGTTTGTTTGTTTGTTTCCGTCTCCTGTTCTGCTGCGTCTCGAATGGTTGTTATTTAGAAGGAAACTGGTGTCGAGGAAGATGTAATGAGAATTGTGTTTTTTGAAATTATGGAGCTTGTAAAGGAGCTCGAGGTAAGAGGGATTTGCTTTTGGAAATTGCGACGAGGAATCCTA
>NC_051415.1:12220514-12220985 GCF_015228065.2 Penaeus monodon
GTAAATAAAGCGAGAATAACACAGGGACAGATAAACCCATCAAAGGCCAGTGTCCACAGGCGGGGAGCGGCACCAGTCCGGCCCCCTTGCTGCCTGGCACCTCTTAAACACTCGGTTTCATGGCCTCCCTCGTTGCGTGAGTTAGCGTGGGGTTTTATTGCTTCATTTGTGCGATATTGGCGAGGTTTCCTATAGATAAAAATATGAGTCTTTTTTTTGAGGTGGGTGGGGTGTGTGGGTAGAGGGTCACGGGGTTTCTACGTAATTTCTTCTGTTCTTGTATTAACTGTCAGGAAATGGGGTTTTTACTTGGCATGATGGGTCGTTTGAGCTTGTCACCTTCGCCGTGTGCAATTGCACGGGGTGACAGAACACACTCTCGCACACGAGGGAATGGGCGCGCCATGCATAATGTATACTCAAGGAAAGCAGAGACAAGCACATCCTCCTGTACGTGATTAAGATCTCAGG
>NC_051415.1:12221386-12221535 GCF_015228065.2 Penaeus monodon
TCATACAAGTGCACGCAATACGCACCTTCACGCAAGCGAACGCAACAACCACAACCACACAGGCTCCATCAACCTTCTTTCCGAGCGGTCGACGCAATTTTTTTTTTTTTTTTCTCGAGGTCGTGGTAGTTCGTCGCGGGGATATATTT
>NC_051415.1:12222094-12222204 GCF_015228065.2 Penaeus monodon
AAGAACCTTTAGCCTGTACGATACGGTCAGTCGTGCTCCTGTGGAAGTCTGCTAAGTGCTTCCTCCGTGAATGTTTCTCCAATGTTCTAATTCTAAAAAAAGAAATATTA
>NC_051415.1:12222253-12222441 GCF_015228065.2 Penaeus monodon
TGGCCTTGATGAGATTGAGATTTTTTTTTTTTTTGGGGGGTGGGGGTTAATTGTACATGATTTGGTTTTCAGAATGTTGTTGACGTCACGACGATTCGTATAGAGAGAGCGGGGTTTCATCTTTCATGTTGACGATTCTCGGAAAAACAATTTGTTAAAAGCACAAGTTTGTTTAGAAAAGATAGAAA
>NC_051415.1:12222765-12222936 GCF_015228065.2 Penaeus monodon
TTTGTTAGAACTGTCTCGAGTAAAGTATGTCAGGCTTCAAAACCCGGTTCCCTGCTCATTAGTAATTTAATTTTCTCTCTTTTTTTCCCGCAGGTACAGTACGAGATCTGGCAACACCGTCTCTGTGTGAGGTAACGTGCGTATGGAAGGGGAAGGAAAACGAACGTAATG
>NC_051415.1:12222968-12223125 GCF_015228065.2 Penaeus monodon
CATATCCTTGTTAATTCGGGATTGTTATTTCAAATTGTGTTGAATGGTTATTAGGTACGTGGCAGAGGGAGAAAGCTTGTGACTAATAAGCACATCCTTGGATATTGTTTTTTTCTCAAAAGTCATGAACAGGTCCTGGGCAAAAGCGATTGAATTG
>NC_051415.1:12223534-12223702 GCF_015228065.2 Penaeus monodon
ACATGGAAAACTATTTACGAATTGCAAGTTATTTTGGCTTTTACATATTTAAAGCAACTATGAGGTGAATAACAATAAAACCCCCCGCCGATGTACACCCACCTTTGAGTATTCCCCCCCCCCCCCCTCTTCACGACAGAAGAGCTGCACCTGCATACGAGTGGAAAG
>NC_051415.1:12223729-12223948 GCF_015228065.2 Penaeus monodon
GGGAGCTTGTATGAGCCAGCGGAACCTTGTGCTTAGGTGTCGTTGCGCCGAGATCAAGTAGCAGCTTCTAGATCTTTCATCACGGACCCACTCATGATATAATTGCCAGTTGTGCCAAGAGGTAATGCGTACTCCGCTAGACCGACGTTTGGTGCATTTGCAATTATTGTTTCGACAGCGGCTCTGGATGTCGTAACTTGGGATTACACATGCGCGCAT
>NC_051415.1:12224054-12224321 GCF_015228065.2 Penaeus monodon
GGTTATTGTGTTGTGTTTCTTGTGAGCAAGGCAGTAAGTGCAAGCATAAAAGAACTTTCGAGAGCCAATCATAACAGTAGAGCCAATAACCGCTGCCGAAGGGGGGGGGGGGGGCGGAGTGGAGGTCCAGCAGGAGGGAATGTGAAAGCCGAAGGGAGCCCCGGCTTCGGCTTCGGCTTCGGGTAATGAGAATAAGCCCAAAACGGTTATAGGAATTGTCCGAATTTAGAGAGTTGACGAGGCTATTTGCCCGCTCCGTAAAATAAA
>NC_051415.1:12224349-12225005 GCF_015228065.2 Penaeus monodon
CGCGTGGCGGTGGGCGCAATAGAGATGCCGTCGTTAAGGTAGTTTATAGGTCTGCTATTGGCAACTTTCAGCTCTCACTGACGGGAAGTAATTCACTTTGTCTCTGTAAGTAGTATCGATAAAAGATATGGTTGTGATGAATTACTGTCGTTCTCAGAGGCCAAATGAACGCTATTATTGATGGTGATGAGCTGATGGTGTCCACTACATTCGTGATGATTAAGACATTAGTGATATTTATCAAGAAATAAATGACTCAAAACAAAAAGTTTAATGTCGACGTTAGGAACAAAATAGGCTCGTGATCCTGTTATTTATTTAGTTCAAACAAGTGTGGGGGGAGTAGGGGGAGTCACGGTGTCCAGCCCCGTTATGGCGCCTGATGCCTCCACCCGCTTAGCTGTTAAATGGGTAATTGGCAGGAATTAGAGAGGAGGTCGGTGCGTTTTTTATTTCTATTCTTTTTTTTATCCTCCTTTTACTCTAATGTAATAGCGCTAAACCCTCCAAATGTGCGTAATGTAATTTTATTTAAGCGATCTCCTAAGTCTTCTTCTAAAAGGCTTATCTGGTCACTCTTGCCTGTCCTCGTTCTCAAGGCAGAATCACTTGAAGTCTTTCAACGTTTAGCAAGTCGTATGGCGGAGAAAGAGATT
>NC_051415.1:12225103-12225796 GCF_015228065.2 Penaeus monodon
TTTACTCACTCTCTTTTCACGCACGTGGTTTCGAATCCCTTTTAACTTAGGCTTGAATTTCGTCCGTGAAGTTCGAATTCCTTCTGTAGATGCTTGAATCCCTCTGAAGGGGGTTCGAATCTTTTCTGTGGAGATTCGGAGTCCTTCTCTGGAGGGTTGAGGGATTCGCGTTCATCGTAATTTTCTCTGATGGTTCTCACAGGTTATAGAAGTGATCTAGGAGAACATTTACAGTAGCAGGTGTTTGTTGGTTGATGTCAGTTGGTTGAGTGACACTGCGGTCGCGATGTGGAAACAACGTGATGGAATAAGGTTTTGAAGACAGCTACTTCTCCCTTCCTCTCTCTCCCTATTACGTACCCACACCCTTTTCCCACGATTCATACACCTTGACATAGATAGATAAAACGGTACGTGTGTCAAAAGCATACAGCATTCCTTTCTTATTTCGTTATATAGGTTATCTGCTTAAGGTAGTGGCTTCGGCAGCGGTCTCATTAGATAACGTTACCTCTTCTGTCAGTGTTATCTCTCTTGTAAGATAGCGTCGTGGTATTCAGAAGGATGATCCAAGACATATATTCAGGAAGGAATATTCGTTCACGGATGTAAATGTATACACGTACACGCTTTGGAAACATAATGGCATACGGAAAATGTGTATCCAGTCAGATACAGGTAATATAAATACCA
>NC_051415.1:12225877-12226064 GCF_015228065.2 Penaeus monodon
GCGCAAAAAATAAACACGCTTTCCGGAGCAGAGTGAAATGGGTGTTTACACGAGATCTCAGACGCAAATCTCCTTCCAGACGGGAAAGTAGACACTAATTCATTATGTAGATTAAATCGAGTGACGACTTTTCTGAAACGTTTGCGTGTAGAGTTTCAAGTACCGAGGGAAGTTGAGGGCTGGCGTT
>NC_051415.1:12226133-12226566 GCF_015228065.2 Penaeus monodon
TAGTGGGAAAGCGTAGGAGGTTAGAAGGAAAAGAAGTAAGGATATAGAAATATAAGGAAAGAGAAGAGGGGGAGAAATAACAGGAAGGCACAGGAGATAAAGGAAAAGGAAAGAGAGGAAGGAATGGGAAGAGGGAAATAAAAGGAATACAGAGAGAGGGGAGAGGGAGGAAGAAGGGGGGGGGGAGTAGAGTAAGCAGAACACCCAGTTAAATAATGTCCGGTGGGCTTACAATCCGCTTAACAAAGGATCTGAAACCTTGTAACATGACAATCCAATCCTGCGATAGAGCTCGGCGCAGGTAAGACTAATTGTCGAAAAGGATCACGAAGATTTTATTCGTTATCCGTTTTCTTTTTTCCATTAAAAAAAATGTGAATATTATTTCAGAGACGTAATTTTTTTAATGTGTGTTTTTTCATGAACGTGGAAT
>NC_051415.1:12226644-12227015 GCF_015228065.2 Penaeus monodon
CCGCTCTTTCGCTCTCCATTATTGCAACGTCTTGTTTTGCTATATTTTAACTAGTCTGTTTTATTCCTGACCCTTTTACCTCCCTTCGCTTCCCTTTGCGGGCGTGACATTTTCCCTTCGTCCCTTCGCTCATCTTTGGCAGGCCTCATCATTCATCTCCCTCGCGGCCCACAGATTAAGATCCTCCTGCCCTACAAGTGAACGTGCTGGGTGAGGGGAAGGAAGGAGGGGGGGGGGCGCCTCCTCTCTTCTCTGCTGCCCCCTCCCCCTGCCCTTCCTTCCGCCGAAAGAATCACTTTTCTGTCCTCAGGCTTTCCCCTCGAGTACTCGCGCACCCCTTCCCCTCTCTCCAATCACTCTCGG
Source organism: Penaeus monodon (assembly GCF_015228065.2). Classification (NCBI taxonomy): domain Eukaryota; kingdom Metazoa; phylum Arthropoda; class Malacostraca; order Decapoda; family Penaeidae; genus Penaeus; species Penaeus monodon. Next base: position 12,227,008 of record NC_051415.1, read on the forward strand.
CTTTGAAA
>NC_051415.1:12227077-12227425 GCF_015228065.2 Penaeus monodon
GTACTGAGGGGCACTTGACTGAGGTCGCTTACGAGTGCCAGAGAGCGTGTTGACCTGCCAAAGTGGGCAGCGACGCATTAGAGAGTATGTGATTGCCTGCCAAAGGGGCTCTGACAACCTTTCAGAAACAGATAAGCGCGTCCCAATAACACGGAGGGCGCCCGGACAGCATAATTCGCCATGACATCTCCGTTAGAGTGGGCGGGGTTGAGGGGAGGGGGTGAGGGGGGCGTCTGGGAGTAGAAACGGGCGTGACAGCCTTTCGTAATAAGGGAATGAGACACGTAAGATTGCCCGAGTAATTGGAGAACGTCCAAGCCAATTTGGAGGGCGACGTTGTCACCCATT
>NC_051415.1:12227460-12227793 GCF_015228065.2 Penaeus monodon
TAGGTAGGTGTATCACAAGAGCCGAGGCGGACGTGACGAGGCCTTCCCCCTCTGCACTAGCCTGGGGCGATGCAGGTGTAATGCAGGTGTATCCCTAATCCACTTGGACTTTAGACAAATATCGTTTTCACTTAAACATCGGGCAGCTGAGCCTTCTTTGGCAAGGGTTCCGGTCTCTGCATTAAAGGTTTCGCGGGAATATTGCAGCTTTCTTTGTTAGTCTTTCGAGTGCTGATATTTCGTTATTGTTGTTATTACTTTTGTGATTGTTGTTTGATGGTGAGAAATGGAGATTAAAACGATTACCCGTGTCAAGTCTCTTTACGGTACCAG
>NC_051415.1:12228215-12228691 GCF_015228065.2 Penaeus monodon
CCTTCCTTCCTTCTTCTCTCCCTCTCTCCCTCCCTTCCTCTCCTCTTCCCTCCTTTCTTCCCTCTCTCCTTCCCTCCTTCCCTCCTCCATCCTCGCCTTCAGTCCTACTTTCAGATTCGCCTCATTCAGAATCCGTTTCCGCCCCCTCCCCTCTCCCTTATTCAGTCGAATGCCTCTCCGAATGCTACTACAGATCATCATCATTATTTTTCTCTCTCTCCTTCCTTTCAATCGAACATCTGGGAGAGAGTGAGAGTGCAGAGGTCGAGAGCCTCATGGCCTCTCGTTAGTTTTCGCCCTCCATTGATCGCTATTTCGTGGAAGAGTTGCGTCCTCTCTGCATGGCCGAAGGGACAGCTTCTCTGGCGGGTCGCTGCTGCTCATCGCTCCCTCCCCCTGGCGCGGATGGTCCCCCGGGGTCCGTCCGGCTGATCGACTGACTGGAAGGATGTTTGGAAGGAAAGAACTTCCTTCGC
>NC_051415.1:12228847-12229143 GCF_015228065.2 Penaeus monodon
ATTCAGGTCCCCGTCAAACGTATTTTTTATCTCTTTGATAAGGCGAGAGAACTCAGTCACTCTCGGTCCTTCTTAGTCTCGAGAGCAGGAACTTCTGAAGTACCCTTCAGGACTGTCAGTCGTCGGCAGCTTCTGTGTACCCTGCGGTGTGTTGTAGGGTACCGGTGAGGGCGAATGAGGGAAGTGAAAGGGAAACAAGTCTTGTCAAAAAGGGCGAAGGGAGAGAAAATAAATGTTCAGGGTAGTATTTGCAAGGGTGGGGAGCAAAGGATAGACAGAAAGGAGATGGGGAAATC
>NC_051415.1:12229179-12229514 GCF_015228065.2 Penaeus monodon
TTGAAACAGAGAAAACAGAAAAGCTTTAGGGAAAAAGAGAGATCGGGCAGAAGGAGAAGAGCGAGAACAAGAACAAAAACGAGGGAGAGAGAAAAAAGAAGAGAGGGAGAGCCTGCATCGGGGGTCCCAGTCACGATGAATAACATTACCTCAACATTGTGCTAATTCAACCCTGGGCACCGACGCAGAAGTGCCTGACTGCCCCAAGAAGGCTCGTGAAAAGAGCTGTTATTGCTTCTCGGATTTTGGTGCTGTTTGTGTACACATTCGAGAGATTTGTTTATTTACACTTGTCAGCTGGATATGAGCAGCTGATGTAAAGCGCCTTTAGAGTT
>NC_051415.1:12230271-12230935 GCF_015228065.2 Penaeus monodon
ATAGGACGGCGATCAAATACCTCCTCATCTTTCTTCATCGTCGTCTCTATCCTCTCCTTATATTCGGTCTCCTCTCACACTTTTGCTTCATTTTCATTTTCTCCCTTTTTTTCGTCTTCATCTATTTTCCAGGTCGTCTGGTTCCATTTTTCTGCGTCGTCACACCCTCGGTTCGTTTTAGTCCTGGCGTTAACAATGATGTTTTCATAATGTAAACGAGGATCAGCGATAATGTTATGGTAATCGAACTTGCGCCGCTTACTCAGTGACGTCACCGGGCGAATAAGGTCGGGATGATCCTTAAGGGAGAAGTCTATCTCTCACGTGACCTTAGATGTCTATCGAAGGATGTAGAGAGTGAGATCCCCCCCTCCCCTCCCCACTCAGACGTTGCCCCTCGTCCTCGGCCTCCTCAACCTGCTTACATAAGGATTCCCAGAGAGGAGTGAAGGAGGAATACTCGGAGGAGAAGGAGAGGGATAGGGAGGTGACAGAAGGTCATAGGTCGCGACCCCTAGGAACCTGGGTCACGGGAGGGTTGGCGGGATCGCGACAGCACGCGGGGGAAGGGAAAGTTATTCGTTGAGGGCGGGCGGTGGTAGGCTTATTGGGATGAATGGCGAGGCGGCAGAGGGCCCGGCCTTGCGCGGAATCAGGATGAGTC
>NC_051415.1:12231069-12231158 GCF_015228065.2 Penaeus monodon
CAGACAGACAGACAGAAAATTGTGCCCAAGTGCCCTAGGAACCTCCCAGCAGTGCCACTCAAGGAGCCACCTGAGTCTACACGGAGAAA
>NC_051415.1:12231363-12231637 GCF_015228065.2 Penaeus monodon
TGCAGATGTTCGCCAGTCGCGTGTTTTCATAGGCGTTGTTATTGGCTCGTGTGATTAAAAGCTGATTGGACCGATTAACCCTCTGATTCGACGCTGAGGGCCGCTGCTGATAAGGCTTGTCTCACTCATATGATTAGGGCTGGGAGCGATTAGGGTGACGGGGGGAGGGGGGGGCGAGAGGGGCGGAGCGAAGCTAATTAGGGTTAAAATTCGTGTTTTTTTTGTTCGTGTCTTTGTCAGGTGAGTAGTGTGTGGTGGAAGATCGTAAAGTAGA
>NC_051415.1:12231951-12232520 GCF_015228065.2 Penaeus monodon
TCAAAGATTAATAATCGAAAATAAGAAACGCAAAACTGTCCCCGCGCCATAATAAAGACGCCACCCCCCCTCCCCACCCTTCCCCCATCTCCTTGCCTATCCTCCCCCTTCCCCCCTTGTCCCCTTCCCCCCTCCACACCCCATTCTCATTCGTTTTAAACGTAATCTCCTTCCGAGAATCAATGATCCCAATTTTCTGCCATATAAATCCTAAACCGCATGATTACCGCCGCAGACCTGACGTAGGTTCCCTCCCTCCCCCCTCCCCCTATACTCTCCACTCCTGCTCCCGCCACCTCACCCCTCCACCAACCCCTTCCTATGCCCCTTCCTCTCCCCCTCCCTTCCTTCCCCACCCTCCAACCCTCCCCCTCCCTTTCCCTTCTCCTCCCTCACCCCACAAACCCCATCCAATGCCCCTTCCTCCCCTCCCTCCTCTCCTCTCTCCCCTCCCTCTAACCCTCCCCCTCCCCTCCCTCCAACTCTCCCCCTCCCCGTCCCTCCAACCCTACCCCTCCCCTCCTCCCTCCACCCACAAACCCCATCCAATAACCTCCTCCCTCCCCCCC
>NC_051415.1:12232727-12232971 GCF_015228065.2 Penaeus monodon
TTCTTCCCACTTTTTTATCCACTTTTTTCGTAATTTCCTTTCAACGATTTTTGCTTTTACTTTTTTATATATATACTTTTTTTTGTGTGGGTTTATGACCATGCTTGATGTTTATTAACCACAAAATCGGTTTTTATATTGAACTTTTTCTTAACCCTCCAAACACTCTCCTTATTTTTTTCTCGTTATTTCTTAACCTCCTTTTCTCCTCCTGTTCACCTTCTGCTACCTTGTCTTCCTCCGT
>NC_051415.1:12233375-12233442 GCF_015228065.2 Penaeus monodon
TCCTCCTCCATATTCCTCCCACTACCACATACCTTCCTCCATAGTGGGCGTGGCCACAGAATGATGT
>NC_051415.1:12233579-12233986 GCF_015228065.2 Penaeus monodon
GAAAAGGGCGTGGTGTCCCTCCCTTGTGCATGACGCCCGCATCATCACAAATAAATATTCCTGAACATGACTTTTTGCTCCGTTATTTTACCTTCTTCCCTTTTCTCTTCTGTTCTTTTCTTGTATTATTTTTTCTCTCTTTTTCTTTTTCTTTTTTTTTTGTCTCTTCTTTCTTTACTTTTCTTGATTTTCTGGATTGTTTTGATTATTTTTCTCGATTTTTTTTTCTGTTTTGTCTCTTCCTTCTTCATTTTCTCTCGTGGTTTTTTTTCTCTCTTTGATTTTCTTTAAATGTTTTGTTTTACTGTTATTTTCATTTTTAGTTTTGTTATTTTTATGCCGTCCTTCTCGATTTTCCTTTCTTGAAGGTTTATTTCCTTCTCTCTCATTTCCTTGCATCTTTTTTT
>NC_051415.1:12234068-12234144 GCF_015228065.2 Penaeus monodon
GTTCTAAAGGGAAATTATGGAGCGCCTGAACCTGCGGCTGCCCAGAAAAACAATTGTGCTGGAGACAGGTGTGTGA
>NC_051415.1:12234622-12234804 GCF_015228065.2 Penaeus monodon
TCTTGGAGAATCAGAGCCCCCGTGAACTCCGTCGTGGGCGTGGGCGGGACTTCAAAACGTGGGCGGAAAAGTGATTTGTGGGAACTTTCACTTCCTGAGCTCAATGGGACGGGTGGGTATGGGACAGCGGGGGGGGGGGGGTAAGGATATGGGCATTTTTTTTTTTTTATCATTATCATTAT
>NC_051415.1:12235517-12236030 GCF_015228065.2 Penaeus monodon
CTGTAACGTGAATCACCACTATAATTATCATCAATATTATTTCTAATTAAATCGTCAAAAAAATTTCATTAGGATTATTACTTAAGCTTCACGAATTTTGTCGTAAGATAATTTAATTAACGTAATTCCTGCTTATTACAGAATCGAGAATAGGGGAAAGAGAGGGGGAATTCTAGGGGAATTTTCATGAGTGAAAAATGAAGAAGCGAAACCAAGAGAGACACGTTTAGAAGTAAAGGAAATAACAGACAGGGGGAATAAGATAGAATATTAGAGAAATTGAAAAAAAGGGGGAGGAGGGGGGGAAGTAATTCTAAAACGATCAAATGTTGGAAACTTACAATAACTTAAAAGAAAAGAAAGAGTTTGAAGTGGAGGGAAACGGGAGGGGGAGACATGGGGAGGGGGGCGGGGGGAAGAGAGGATTAACACTCGCGTTACAGTTCACCGAGTTATAACCAAGTTGACGATACCCAGGTGGCTGCGCAGTTTGATTTTCTTAATGGGGTCCTT
>NC_051415.1:12236107-12236469 GCF_015228065.2 Penaeus monodon
TTTTTTTCCCTCCCCGTAACTGGAGCGGTGAAAGGTGGCACTGTCCATATCGCTGCGGGATCCGCGATCGAGGGGCGAGAAGGCTCGAGATGCTTTTTTTTTTCTCTCTCTCTCTCCTGCTCTTTTTTAAGAGTTAAGGTCACTTATTCCATAACCGGATTGGAAGAGCTCTCGGCTTGGCCTGTTTCTGATGGCGGAGAAGGAGAGAAGGCCGAGTAATCGCAGGCGTTGGGGCGCGAATGCGTGAGGCCGTCGCGTGTGGCGAGGCTCCTCCGACCCTCGAGCTAAACCAACAAACACTCGGCCGCCCGACGCGCCCTGCCTCGGATCACAGGTCACTTATCCTCCAAACGCCGCCCGCG
>NC_051415.1:12236500-12237051 GCF_015228065.2 Penaeus monodon
GTAAGTGATGCGTGGCGGAGGGGGGGGGGCTACGAGGTGGTGCAGGTTTCGCAAGAGCCAGCAGGGCCAACCCTCGCAGGGCCCCTGCTGGCATTCCGAGTGCCTCGACCTCCCTCGGGGATCTTTGAGGGGCTCACATTCACCATTCAGGCGAGGGGGGGAGGGAGGGGGTTCTGGTGGACGCCCTTTGGTTGCGTGATACTCGAGCAGAACCACCAGATGACCTGCCCTCTTGACCTGACCTCGACCCCCCAGCCCCGAGCTCTAAGCGTTGATGTTTCTATCATGTTTTGAGTAGGGATAAAAAATAAAAAATACCGTCGACTTCCCAAAATGATTTTCAAAAATCACTTAATGCAAGCCTACTACAAGTCAACAAACCACCCTGACGAAATAAGAACTTCGCACAGGAAGGATGGAATCGATCTGCGGAGGCGTTTAACTGGCACGAGGGCGGGTGTAACGCAGCGCAGTGACAGGCCAGAGGATCTGCTATACCTGAGGATGTTGAGGTGTTGCTCGTCCAGGGTCATGCACACGCACGCACGTAC
>NC_051415.1:12237134-12237248 GCF_015228065.2 Penaeus monodon
TGGAAAACAAGATCGGGGGAAGAAAAAAATAATAATAGACAAAGAAGACAAGGCACAGGATACCCCGCGTGTGTGCCAATCCAAAAGCACCTCCGAGGCACTCCTCCTCAAGAG
>NC_051415.1:12237281-12237440 GCF_015228065.2 Penaeus monodon
TTCGGGCCGTCCTGTGTGTTTGAGATGGGATTGATTCTTAACTTGTCCCGCGTCGAGGCCCGTCAATGGAATCTCTTGTGTAACTTTAGAGAGATTATATTTATGGGTGTCGGGCGGCCATTATGTTTAAACCGCATGAGTGATGTGTTGGCGGAGGAC
>NC_051415.1:12237627-12237868 GCF_015228065.2 Penaeus monodon
TTTGTTTTATTTTTATAGTTCATTTTGGTAGATTATTTATGGGGATACCACTAAATTTTAATACGGTTCTGTGTTTTCCGTTTCATAAATGGTCTATGGGTTTTCAGTGGCCACACGTATAGCAGACTTGCATATTTTGTTCTTATGTATTTGATACTGATATCTGACATTTAAACCACGAATCGTGAAAAAAAATGTGTTCAATTTATTCCACATATGCTACTCACAATCACGTATATAA
>NC_051415.1:12237948-12238182 GCF_015228065.2 Penaeus monodon
CTAGACCCCCCCCCCCTGCCTTCTCCCGTTCCCCTCCCTCAACACACAAACACGCGCAAAAAGCCATGCCGTGTTATGCGTCGGGGAGGACATGGTCGTGGCTCCATATTCGGTGTTGGGCTTAATGTATACCGGCCGTGCAAGGACAGAGTGGGATTTGCTATTGATTATCCGGTGATTTATACTCTTCGGGGGAGAAACGACAGAGAAAAAGAGAAAAGAGGAAGTGGAGTG
>NC_051415.1:12238530-12238728 GCF_015228065.2 Penaeus monodon
TGGCAAGTCTCAGGGTGAAGCTAGAGTAGCTCGGTAGGTGGTTAGGGGTAGAGGGGGAGAGGGGGGAGAGGTGGGTGGCGTTGGCGTACGTAGTAATGGCGGGCGTGCTGGTATGACCACGTGACCCTGGGCGGCAGAACGGTATGAATCAGCATAGTTCTGGGCAGCTTGTAAGAGGTCGCGATGGGTAGTGGGGTG
>NC_051415.1:12239129-12239323 GCF_015228065.2 Penaeus monodon
ATCTAATCAAAAGTGGCGAATTTCCTGTGCATATTAATCATATAGCCACAGCTGTGTACACTGGACTTCCCTCCTTAACGGTAGGGATGTGGGAGGGAATTCAATGAGGAGGAAAAGAAGTAATAAAGATGAAGAAGAGGAAAGAGGATGAGATATAGCGTGAGGATAATACAAAGATAAGCTTGTGCGTGTTC
>NC_051415.1:12240111-12240399 GCF_015228065.2 Penaeus monodon
CACGTTTTAGAAATACAATGACGTCATATCAAAACGAACCCCTTAGGAGGTCCTGTTTGCGTACTAAAGAGGAGGAAGGCAGACAAAGACAAGAAACACGGGTTGTGGAGGAATGGAAGGAGGCACGAGCAGGTGAAAGGGCAGGTGAAGAGGTGAGGACGAAGTGGCTGGGGAAGGATTCAGTATTCGCCTGACTTCTCAAGGTTACGCGAGTGAACATCGCACGTAACAAAGTCTAACGAGTGGGGGATAGAGTATATTGTCTTTACTTGTTCATTTTTTGCATGC
>NC_051415.1:12240698-12240932 GCF_015228065.2 Penaeus monodon
AAAGCCTTTGCCGTCAGCCCCCCCTTTTCGACAAGTGGGCTGCCCCTTCGGCTGGGCATAAAAGTGCCAAGCCAGCAATGTGAGAACACGCAGCACACGCCCTCGGGGAAGGCGAGCGTCTTGACACAGAGCAGGGGAATGAAATTTCAGTTCGGAACAGCGTAAAAGAAGAATCCAATTCAGATTTACGAGAGTGTCTGGCCAGTTAGTCCCCGGCGAGACGAAGGCGATAAA
>NC_051415.1:12240966-12241063 GCF_015228065.2 Penaeus monodon
CTCGGTCTCCTTCGCTCTCTTACCTCCTTTATCGGCGTGTTTTTTTGTATTTCTGTATTGTTGCTGTTCATTGTCTTTTGTTCGTTTATCTTTCGAA
>NC_051415.1:12241395-12241501 GCF_015228065.2 Penaeus monodon
AATCTCCCTATATCGTTGATAAGCTCCCCATACCCCCGACCCCCCCTCCTCTAACCATAGTGAGCCGCGATATTAAAACGCAATTTTGCGCCCGAGAGAGCTGAAA
>NC_051415.1:12241533-12242617 GCF_015228065.2 Penaeus monodon
GAATCACGGAATAATGACAACGTAAAAAAAAAGACGGTGATGTTAAAAATGATAAAGATTAAAGTGATGACGTCATTCATACAAAAATAAAAGTTATAGTAATAGTGATTTTAAACAAAGATAGTTAAATGGCATTACCCTTTATTAAACTGACAGAATTTATGCTCGCCGTGTATCGGGGTCATGGGCGTGACGTCATTCGGTCACCGTCATCAGTAAGGTCACCGGTGTTGTGTGACTCGATTAGTATTAACAGATTAAAGGAAGAGTGACAGGGCCTATTCCCTAAGGTGGGCGGTTAGGGGTCTTGTGAGTTGGGTGAGGGGGGGGAGAGGACGCTATTGGGTGGATATAAGGCGTTCTTCGGTGGATATAAGGAGGTTTAGGTGCATATAAGATGATATCGATAAGTGTCAAGGGCTGCGTTGATAAGGTGCGTATCATAAGGAGAAGAGAAGGTTTTTTTAAGAGCTGACTGGAATGTCATATGGTATAAGTAACAGGTTATAAGGTCTGAATTGTTTTTGGGGAGGTACTGCGCCACGGTTCGCAAGGTATAACGTGGTTTAATAGATTATTGGGCATATTCCGGCAACTATAAAGGTGATCTCGATGGCGGAGAAGGAATACTTTTAAAGGCACAATGAATGGGGTGTTTTTAAGTACAAGGTGTTTTTGATACGCCATAAAAAATGGTGCTGCGGATTCCCAAGCATGAATTGATAGCGTAACTCCAGCGTGTGGGAGGGCATATCACTGACTCGTGTGGCCATGGCATATCACTGACTCATGTGGTCATGGCCATATCACTGACTCATGTGGTCATGCCATATCCCTGACTCATATGGGCGGGGCATATCACTGACTCGTATGGGCGGGGCATATCACTGACCCAGACAGTGATATGCACCGATATGCCTAAGATCCATGTATGCAAATTTCCTATTAATTAAACTGGATTTCCACAATCTGCGTTCAATTGCCGATCCCGAGATGAGCTGGCGAGAACGAGGTACAAGGTGAGGGCGGGGGAAGCCAGCGAGATGCCGGATTTATGTTATTTGTTTTACATTTCGGTTGTCGT
>NC_051415.1:12242852-12243337 GCF_015228065.2 Penaeus monodon
CCTAAGGATCAATATCCAGTGCGATTCCACGGGAAGACAGCCTTATGAATCTCCCCCGATGCGCTATCTTCCCCCTCACGTCCCTTTTTTTGCACGCCATTACTCTGTTGATTATACTTCCTGTGTGTGTTTTCTTGTTGTTCTTTTTCTCACGGCGGGAAGGGGTAATTATTATTTTATGATGTTAATAATCCTTCTCCGGAGACGCTGGAGATCAGCCAATTAACGATGGGAATATTGCGGAATCCCACGTTCCAATTAAAACCCAATTAAATTTCTCCTTTTTTTGTGTGTGAACCTATTTTCACAAGGATTATCATTCTTTGCGTATTATTCATCCTATTTTTTTTTCTTATCTCCACTTCATTAACGTGTTGAGATAACGGGACGGGAAAAGCTTAGGAGTCGTCTATCGCGCTCTCCCACGGTCGGGAATGGAATCTGCGGCGCCGAATCTGCGGTGCGATCTAGGGTACATTTCGAGA
>NC_051415.1:12243375-12243772 GCF_015228065.2 Penaeus monodon
TCAGTGCTGTATAACCTGTTGTATCAGATCATAGGTACAAAATCAAGGGAGTTTAGTAGTAGAGGAAATAATATCAGGATCTAGTGTACAAAGACGGGGTAGTAGCAGGAGGCCACAGTCGGTACTACACCTGTCTTTTGCACCACCAAGAGTACAAAATCCAGGGATCAATGATAGTGCTGCAGAATTACCCAGTATTACCCAGGGTACACAAACGAGGACTCGCTTTTACACAACCTGGGGCACCATCCAGGGTACCATTTAGGGTAGAGGCTGCAGGGATCAAAATTAGTATTAGAGAAACTGTCAGGCAGAGATTTGGCGAACTAAACTAGTGCTGCTGAATTAGTGGTGCCAATACAGTGCGGTGAAATGTGCCAAACATCTGAAAAAAAGA
>NC_051415.1:12243865-12244108 GCF_015228065.2 Penaeus monodon
GAAAATACCTCCGTGGTACAAATGCATTGTACAGAATTCAGGATACAAGATACTACTTTCTACCTTTCTCGAATTGGCCTTGCAAGTGGCTCGGAGACCTTGCAACGTGATATTGAAGCCAGCTCTGCAATACAAGATATAGCGGTAATGAGAGCGCACGAGACCAACAGCATTCCCGGAGTGGTGTTTTGCAATTACAAGGAGAATGGAAAAAATAAGGAAGATCGAGGTTGGCGCTGAAAG
>NC_051415.1:12244410-12244680 GCF_015228065.2 Penaeus monodon
CCGGAGGTAGAAGAACAGAATGAAAAATAAGATAGACATATAATTAAAACCCAGCGGGGAGCGAAACGAAACAGACAGACAGCAGCATCAGTAACAAAAACTAACACGCCGAAACAACCGAGGAAAATACTAATATGTGGAGGGACCGGAATCCTCTCGCCTTCTCTCGCGCCAGGACGCTCTGGCTCCGGCGCAGAACCCCAAGGGAATCGCTCGCCAAGGAATTTTTCTTCCGTGAGATTAGGCCTATAACCTACCCCCCCCCCCCCT
>NC_051415.1:12244989-12245135 GCF_015228065.2 Penaeus monodon
TCCCCATTCTGTGCGCCCGAATTTATAGCTACTTATTAATCGTCTTATACAACTCTGAAATGAGAGTCTTGGGCGTTCATTTTCCCATGTCAGAGCCGGTTGTAGATTGATATATGGCAGTCGTTATGATAAGGGGTATTGCGACA
>NC_051415.1:12245500-12245754 GCF_015228065.2 Penaeus monodon
TAAACAAAATACCGACGGACCCGGCGAGCTTCCTCCGACCCAGCTTCATTAAACCGGCATAATGGAAATGATAATAAGTCACGAGATAAAAGCGACGAAATCTATTTTCCTTATCTGAACGACCGACACCGAGCTAATGGATCGTGACAGAATGAAGGGATCGCTTTATCGAGTTATCATGAGCATCTGGAGAGCGTAGGAGTGTTGGCTGTGACGTTTATGCCCGCAGGCCGTCCCGATGTGTTTTGCTGGCG
>NC_051415.1:12245848-12246271 GCF_015228065.2 Penaeus monodon
CTGTTTGATATGCGTGTGAACGTTAGCAAGTGATAAGAATATGCATCTTTTATGGTACATTTAAGCACCTGTTTTCGCCCGCGGAAGACAAAAAAACTGACTAAACGCGTAAGTGCAGGCGACAGAGAGTGTAGCAGCGTAGAGAGATCCACCTTAACTCGCGTTCGCAGCGCTGAGCAGTGCCTGAGGGTGCCATCGGGGTCAGGTCATGCAGTCGGAGTGTCGATCTTCCGCCTCCGAGTTGCGCTGCCCTTCGTCGCAGATTCCCTGGGACGGGAACGGAGGGAGCCGAGCAGCTCCTCTGGGTCGTTCTTGGCGTCGCCTGTCCAAGTCGAGAGCTGTGAGTGGACGGATCTAGAAAGCAGCGTTAAATACTTAACTTTTTTCCAGGAAGGGTCAGGATGAAGAGAATTTGTGTATACA
>NC_051415.1:12246418-12246542 GCF_015228065.2 Penaeus monodon
ACTTATGTGGAAGAGAGTGGGCGTAGGGAGGATAAATACATTGAAATCCTCTTTTATATAGCAGAGGGAAAATGTGGAACTGCCGCGATAACATTATTGGAAATATTCGTGCTATTCTCTCTTT
>NC_051415.1:12246658-12247017 GCF_015228065.2 Penaeus monodon
CTTTAAGCACACACATTGTGTATGTATTTGTGTCTACCCGTATTTATTTTGTTATCTACATCTATCTATCTATGAATATAAACACTGCTTGTTCTCCCTCATGGAAAGACTTGTTATTTCCCAGCGAGAATATCAGCGTCGCAAAAAAAAAAAAAAATGCCGACGCACGACCTCGTTTCCGAGGACGACCCAGGGCGGGGAGATCTCGTGCTATCAGCTGGCGGCAGACATGATGCTTTCGTCCTGTGAATGGGTAGAGGGGGGGAGGGAGCTGGGAGGGGGAGATTGGGACGGGAAGGGGAGGGAAAGGGCGGATTTAGAGGGATTTCGGCATGTGGCGGCTCTAACAACTTCACCGC
>NC_051415.1:12247060-12247151 GCF_015228065.2 Penaeus monodon
CATTGGGGGACTTTTCTTCAAGATGAGCCTACTTCCCCTCAGCCTCTTCTTCCTCTTCCGAAGACCCGCTCATGGCACACCTGATCAAGGC
>NC_051415.1:12247250-12247473 GCF_015228065.2 Penaeus monodon
TTTCGGGGTTATAATACCACCACTGATGGGGTAAATTTAAACCTTCTCCCTCCACCTCACGCTCTCCCACGCCCCTCTATAGTCTCAGCGCTCTACCACGACTCCCCTCTTAACGTGGAGTGCCTGGGCTTCCTTTGCATATATCATTATTCAAGCTGAGTGTGTCTCCCTCGCCGTCGGGGTCGCCTCGGGGAACCTATCCGTGGGAGTGTCATGTCCGAAG
>NC_051415.1:12247955-12248179 GCF_015228065.2 Penaeus monodon
CGATAGAGAAGGCGAGGAAATTGCACCGTACTTGATATCAATGGAATGGCTGTGGCGGTGATGAAGTGGAGTTTGTGGTAAGGGGCTGGTGCCGTGAGGTGTGTGGCGCTGCTGGTGACGAGATGATAATGGCGGTCGCGGAGATGGAGAGAGGTAGGCGGAGGCAAACACGCCGGAATAATGATGATATTGATGACGACGCGAGATGATCATATTACAAGGGG
>NC_051415.1:12248283-12248419 GCF_015228065.2 Penaeus monodon
AGCAAGCATAAGCACATCATTAAAGTCCTCACAAGAACGCGGAAGAGTAAAAGGACGAGAAAAACGCGAAGGGCAAGAAATCATCAGGAAGTTCCCATCAGGATCCGTTCCGGCCATTCCCGATGGCGGGAGCGAG
>NC_051415.1:12248467-12249269 GCF_015228065.2 Penaeus monodon
CGAGCTGGAACCCGAACAAAAGGGTTTGGGGAGGTATACAATAGCTATCCATGGCTCCTTTTCTCCGTCGGGCCGACATATCAAGGGAGTTTTGTGTGTGTTTGTGCAACGGTGGACACTCCTTTCACCTCCATGTACTCCCGGGTGACGTACGCGCTGTGTACTATGGTTCTCTGTACAAAATACTGCCCCGTGCTTCTGATACGACCGAGGCACACGAGAGCACTTGACAGGATGGACAGTTACTGCGCTTTCGGAATGTACAGGTGATTGTTAAATCCCTTTTTTCAGGCAGGGGAGCGAAGTCGAGGGCAGTTCGAAGTATAAATAACACAGCTGGAATGTGGGTTACACGGCAAATTGTTCCCTTTTAGAGAACTTTTTTTTTGGGGGGGGGATCGCCATTGTTTATTTCAAAGTCTTTTGATCATCGGCCATTTGAGTCTGGACCTCCAAGCGTGTCAAATGTCGAAATCGGCGGAGGGTAAAATGTGTGAAGTGTGGCACTCGACGTTTGCTATGGCATGCGTTGCCCAACTTTTTTTTTCTATCAATGATTTATTATGCAAGTTTTTTTTTTTACGTCGTTCTTTAGCGCGTTTCATTAAATTATCAGGGGGATTTGATGTATAATATATGGGCCTCGGTAATGGGATTTCGCCGGCTTAATGATATCCTATAACCAAGGTCACTAAACGAGCTTCGCCTATAACGAGTTTCGGGAATATCACAGGCTCCGAGGAAAAAATCATTAAATCCTACAACATACATTAACATCGTAAAATAGGAATTTACGGTGTTA
>NC_051415.1:12249527-12249843 GCF_015228065.2 Penaeus monodon
GGGTAGTCTGCAGTCATCACAAAAGTGTTTTTTTTCTCCGTTGTGTATTTCTCTCTGGAACGTTGCATTCTCTTGCGGGATGTTCTGAGCCGAACCTTGTATTTAAACCCAGGTTAAATACTAGGCTTTTAACCCCATGGATTTTGGCCTGGCTTTTAATAGTTCGGCGCCGACCATTAATAACTACAAAACGGTCGGATCTTGGACGCTGAGGCCGAGCCTGGCAATTTACGTTACCGGTGCGAGTGCGGTGGAGTGCGCACAGGTTTCGGGGCAGATGTTTGTGCACACGAGCCAGTTTATAGATATCGTGGAG
>NC_051415.1:12250075-12250880 GCF_015228065.2 Penaeus monodon
TAACCACATTAGCCGCCAATCATTTCCCTCGCCGAGCCTTCGGTCGCGGCCCCGTGGGTAACCGTCTTAACGATCCTCGGCTCGAACCTCCAAGTCACGGGCGACAGATAAGGAAGATCGTTGGTGACCTACCGATGGATAGCCTCTGTGACCTTGATAGATGTTATTATCAGAAGCTCGTATAGGCTCTGATTCTTATCTGGGTGCGAGTGCCATCTGTTGGGTGGGCGGAGAAATACTGAAATTCTTAGGTCGCAACTCCGTGTTTATAAGCGTCTCTTTTCGACCTTTCTTGACGAGCGGCTTTAAAATATACAGCAGTTTGGGGACAATGACGAGCGCGCGGTGTCCCAAACCACGAAGAAAGAGCTCTTTACACGTTAATAGTTTGTCCTGGAACGTCGGTTTATTGTCTCTGTTTAGATGATCACAAAAAGGGAAGTCGTCTGGAAAAGAGAATAGGAAAAACATAGGATGATGGATACATAGATAGAGAGCAGGGCGGGAGTGAGGAACCGCCATCTATCGGTGAATAACACTCCAGCAAACTAGCTTTCTGATCTTCTTAGTATTCACTGCGCTCCGAGAGAGGGGGAAGGTGTTACGCCCTGACCACAACACTCGAAACCTGACGCACCGACGCCTGTCCTGCTGCTGGTATGGGCGACGTCGGCCTTCCCTGCGGTGCGGGTGTGGTCAGGAGGTCCCGCGGGCTGCGCCGTGGTCAGCTGGAGCCTGGCGAGTCGGGGTCACGACACTAACGTAATCACATGTGACTGACGGAGAACATTAGTCAGAATGGGAG
>NC_051415.1:12251362-12251458 GCF_015228065.2 Penaeus monodon
GAGCACAAACAACCGTTTAATTAACACATTTTCACATATCAATATTAGGCTATTTCTAGCCCCCCCCCCTCCCCCCCTCAAAAATGGGGATTCATA
>NC_051415.1:12251509-12251687 GCF_015228065.2 Penaeus monodon
ATGTTTTAACCTTTTTTTGTGATAGTATTTGCATGTTGCTTTTGGGTTGTAACTTTAGTCAGCTATTAAGAAAAGAGTGTTCGAAAAAAATGGAAAAAATAGAATAAGACTGAAAAAAGAAGCAAAAGAAAAAAAAAACGAACCTCCTAATGTTAAAGGCGCCATTGGGGTTGTGACG
>NC_051415.1:12251960-12252202 GCF_015228065.2 Penaeus monodon
GGATTGGCAAATATTGGGTTAGTCCTGCGATGGCCAACTGCACAACTTGGCCCGGAACATAAGGCGCCCGAAGCCCCGTTGCTCCCCCCCCCCCCTTCCAGATGTCCCGAGACGTCCTGGCCAACAATCTGGACGTCGCACAGCAGGAATGATGATGTCACGGCGCCGCTTGCTCTCTTGGGAAGTCACGCAGGCGATGCTTGCAGGACTGGCTCTATGGTATCAAGAAAAGACAAATCTTG
>NC_051415.1:12252425-12252935 GCF_015228065.2 Penaeus monodon
TAACGACTGAAATATCATACAGTTGCCGTTACCCTTCTCTCTGAGTTAAAATTGTTCATGACTATGAATCAGTGATAATTCATCTCACTCCCGGTCTCTATTTGTAAATCACCGGTGACACTCTCTCGCTGATTCCAGACCATTCAAACCCGAATTCTCGCAAATCGTCCATCGCCCTCATTTTAATTTCGATTCCGATTGGCCGTGATTCGAGATGAGATTATGAAACCCGCCGAGCGCCCTTATCTAATCACGTTTGACTCGGTCCGCGAACGATTTCGTCATTTCACGGGGATTTTCCTCTTGACATTTAAAGAAAGGAGTGGAAATGAGAGGTAATTCTTTAAAGGCAGTTCCGGTTCTTTCTTTTTTTTTTGCATGTGGACACTCCCCCGTCGGCGCTTCTCGGAACGTTTGTGTGTAATGCAGGTGCGCTGTTCCAGGCTCTTCGGTGCAGGGAAGCGGGCTCTCTGTGAAGGATCCCTTGGCGAGGCTCTTTGGTCTCGGCTC
>NC_051415.1:12252964-12253378 GCF_015228065.2 Penaeus monodon
ATACAAGTAGTAACGGGGGGAAAGGTAAAATGTTTTCTGGGCAAACTTGGTAATCATGGGGGAGGTTGGAGAAGGACACGAAGGGGGGGGGGGAGCTGGGAATCGGTGGGCAGGTGGCTTTG
The DNA here is from genome assembly GCF_015228065.2 of Penaeus monodon. Taxonomy (NCBI): domain Eukaryota; kingdom Metazoa; phylum Arthropoda; class Malacostraca; order Decapoda; family Penaeidae; genus Penaeus; species Penaeus monodon. The sequence continues at coordinate 12,253,087 of NC_051415.1, forward strand.
TTAGCATGGGTGACAGGGTACAAGGAGTAAATGACGTCATCTTCGTTGGGTGCGCGGTACGAGTGCGTTGTTGTTGTTTTGGTGCACGACTCGAGCCTTTCAGGTTAGGGCAAGTACCAGGCGGTGACGGGTGATGACGGGTGTTCCTCATACTTGCGTTCTGATAATCAGGTCTTATGTGTCAGTAGGGTGTTACAGAAGACCCGCCGTAGATGAACAATTAGGAAGATCATTACGAGCCGGAAGTCCTGTTGACACACTTGGCTGATAACGCTGCTTTTGACGTGCATGG
>NC_051415.1:12253416-12253836 GCF_015228065.2 Penaeus monodon
TACAGAGCGAAGCAGCGAGCGAGCCATGGCAGCGTTGTCGTGCGAGTCGTCATCGTTGTGACCCTGAAATAAGGCAGCGATTCCCCCCCCCCTCCCCGCGCCGTTCTTCCCATCCAACCTCTCTCCCAGAGTACTCCGCACTGCCGTTCCGCCGAGCCTTGGGCACCCTGGATTAATCAGCAAACGTAATTGGTCATCAGGCGGGTCGGCGAGACGAAATGAGTCAGCGTGGGAACGGCCACAGTGCCTCTTGACTCTCTCTCTCCGTCGGCCACTCGCTCTTCCACAACCCGGGTTTAAAGGGCAAGAAACTTGTTTTTGGTCTGGTGCAGCTTCCCTTTACCTGCGGGGCGTGTTTAGTGCTTTTTATTATGTGAATGTTCGAAGTTTAAATAACGTGTCCTACTCACTGGGCTGGAA
>NC_051415.1:12254021-12254296 GCF_015228065.2 Penaeus monodon
CAGTTCTATTCTCGTATCTCTAGAATACGAAGCTCTTTCCCTTCTAATCTCTTAACACTTCCACTTTCGGAGACTCAAGAAGAGAACGGAGCCACTTCTGACATCCGACCCGCATTATCCATTTGGCCCTCCCTTTTGTACCCGCTCCCCCCCACCCCTTTGGCATGCTACCCCTCCACATGCTATCCCCCCTCCCCCATACCACACTCTCATTATTTTCTCTCCTTTTGATCTATATTTCTCACCTATTCCCTCCCTCATTCCTCCAGTTATTC
>NC_051415.1:12254342-12254986 GCF_015228065.2 Penaeus monodon
ATTAAGGTAAATCTCCCCACCCCCTCCTTCCTTTTCATCCTCCACATCCCCTTCTCAGCCATTCTCTCATTCCTCCGTCCGCCCCACTCTTATTGCCCTTCCCTCATTCCCCATCTCCTTTTATCTACATTCTCCACGCCTTCCTTTCTTTCTATCCCCTCACATCACCTTTTACTCATCCCTCATATGTTCCCTATATATTGTCCCACCCTTCCTCACTACTGCCATCACCCTTCTTCCATTCCCAACGCTCTCTTTCCCTTCCCCTCCCATCACCTCCCATCCCATCGCCTCCCCTCATCCACCTCCTCTCCCATTACCTCCCCTTATCCACCTCCCCTCATCCACCCTCCCTCCCCACCACCTCCCCTCCCATCACTCCCCTCATCCACCTCCCTTCCCACTACCTCCCCTCATCCACCCTCCCTCCCCACCACCTCCCCTCCCCTCGCCTCCCCTCGCCCACCTTTCATCCATCCCCGTATTCCCCTTGGCGTGGGCTCTCGTATACCTTGCCCGTCCGAGTAATTAGCATGAAGAGCGGCTAAGTGTCCCTGGCTCTCCTCAAGAACCCGGGCCTCGTTGGCTGCGAAGGCAAACACTCGCTTTCTTGGCCTTGCTTCTTCGGGATCACGGGGAATGGG
>NC_051415.1:12255105-12255251 GCF_015228065.2 Penaeus monodon
ACCAGGTTATGGTTTAGGGGTGGGTTGGCCATGATATGAATTCCTTTTTTTCTGATCAGCCTGCAGATTTATTTTGAAATTAACGGATTCGTCACCAGCGCGATCCATTGTAGGAAATGGGTTTGCAAGGATATTTTTCTATTTTT
>NC_051415.1:12255621-12256071 GCF_015228065.2 Penaeus monodon
CTGCACACATTAGCCATTTCCGTTCTACGTTTTTTTCTTTATTAGACCGTCTAACCATTCTTTTGGAGATGACAATTTTAACATTATCATACCCTGAAGTTATTATTATGATTTTTTTTCCCTCAGCGCTCGGTCATTATTCTTCCTGCTACGATTGTTATTCTGCGTCTGGCCATTCCTCCGCGTTTCGCTTCCTCTTAGAATGCCGGTGGGGAAAGCATGAGGGGAATATGGAACGCCTGTTTGTATTTATTATTATTTTTTTTTTAGAAATCTTCTCCGGATATTTATACACACGCCTCAAGGTTGCCGGCGTCACCTTGACATTCCTTATGAAGAAGTTCACATTTTTTTTTCGTCAAGGACGGAATTGAGTTAGCAATGGGCGGCGGGGGAAGAGGAAGATGGGGACGGAGATTAGAGGAAGGGGAGAAAGTGAAGGAAAAGGCG
>NC_051415.1:12256347-12256620 GCF_015228065.2 Penaeus monodon
GGCAAAATATAAATGTGAAAGTCTGTGCGTGTATGTAATTGGCATGAGCATGAGTGAGAGTGAATTTAGAGAGGAGGAAAAGAAAGAACAGATGAATTATCAAAAGGAAACTCTCTATGAATCACATAAAAGGTGAAAAAAGTGCCATTATTAATTCTCTTCGCAACATTAATCACCATGCAGTCATTATTCATTTAGGGAAGCCACGCAATTTGATAAGTTGTCATCGAGTTGGAATGAATTAGCTGAAAATGTTAATCATTCAATTCATAA
>NC_051415.1:12256688-12257517 GCF_015228065.2 Penaeus monodon
AAGCCCAGTTCGGAAGTGTCTTCTTCCCCACTCCCCTCCTCCCCCTCACCCTCTTTTCGCCACCTTCCCCTCTTCCCCTCCTCCCTCACCCTCCTTTCGCCACCCTTCCCCTCTCCCCTCTCCTCACCACCTTTCGCCACCTTCCCCCCTTCCCCTCCCCCCTCACCCTCCTTTCGCCACCTTCCCCCCTTCCCCTCCCCTCCTCACCCTCCTTTCGCCACCCTCCTTTCTCCCCCCCCCCCGTCCACATTCTGAATGCAAATAGATTGTCCGCTTGGAGGAATGGATCACAGCCTTTACCTGACTTTCCTCTTGCTTTGAAGCGTTCTCTCCATTCTTTCTTCTTTTACAGAGAGAAAGGGATTTTTTCTCTCTTAGATAATGTATCTTTTTTTTTTTGTATTAATCGTCGTGTCGCTCCGATTTTTTTGGGGAGGAAACTTATAAGCTGAAATTCTGCTTTTCGATATATGTTTCTTCGAGTTATTTTTTTCCTTCTTTTTCTCTCTCTTTTTTTGTATTTCCATAAGAATATACCTTCGCCTTTTTTATTATTGTTCTTAGGTTAATTCTTGGCCATTGTTCCTTTTTTTTTGAAGCGGTTGAGACCGTTACTTGTCAACAATTTGGTTTCTTTTCTTTTTAATTGGAAGGAATCATCAAGCGACTTCTCCTGCCCCCCCCCCCCCGTCCCCGCATACACCTTTGATTCCTGTCTGTGATTGGATGGGAAGGATGGGGGGGGGGTCGAAATGGACAAGGGGGTTTGTCAGCATCTGTTCTTGTTCTCTGGTCCATTTGATGCATTGTTTTGGGATTAATCTAAGTT
>NC_051415.1:12257804-12258039 GCF_015228065.2 Penaeus monodon
TTTCCCACCCCATGTCCGTCGCGAACACAGCATCCCAGTCACATCCGAGAAATGTATATCCTGTTTGCAGACCTAGAAAGCATTCTAAAGGAAGGCGCGAGGCGGCTGGACAGCCCTTGTGCTTGAGGAGGCAATAGCTTCTAAAAGTATCCTCGGACGCCGGGGTTTTTCAGCTTCGTGTCACGGCGCAAAGGGGCCGAGAGATGCTGCAGGTGTGTGTCATGTGACGGGTCGT
>NC_051415.1:12258124-12258368 GCF_015228065.2 Penaeus monodon
TTTGTTCTGTTTTGTTGTAATTTGATGAATTCATAAGGTAAATATGAGGTGCACGAGAGCCAAGACATAGCCTGTGATACCCTACATCAAAGACTGTGAGTGAGGGACGTACTGTAAGGAAAGGCACTGGCTAACAGAGTGAAATGTTGCTGGAAAAAGGGCACGCCAATAAGGGGAGGGACGAAAGGATAGAATGGGGGCAAGAGGAGATGAATCAGAGGACGAAGATCAAGGCGAGAAGGGC
>NC_051415.1:12258470-12258650 GCF_015228065.2 Penaeus monodon
TGAGGAAGGTGACGGAGCAGAAGTGGAGGTCAAGCCAGATGACACTTGATTAGGCGAGGAAGAGGGGGGGGGGCAGCCCGAACGACCGAGATTTTTCTTTTTCTTTTTTTCCCTCGAAACTACTATGGTCTTCTGCTCCTACGCCTTCCCTTCCCTCATAATACTTTTTCAAAAGTCATA
>NC_051415.1:12258899-12259876 GCF_015228065.2 Penaeus monodon
GCGCTAACGGCTTTCTTAATTACGCTGTTTACGCCGGCGATGTTACATAGCACGACGAGGGCCATCACCCTGCCATTTAGCGGGTCGTTAGGAAGGGCAATTACCCGTTTGCGGAGCGGGAATTTGGAGGCGAGTTCGTACGATTCGCGATGAGCTATAGATTTCCTCTCCCCCGGGGTAATCGCTCGCGTTCGGATGATCCAGTGTCATTTGTTCTGCGGGAACCCCTTGGTTTGATGTCGAGGAATTTCACCTAATTGTGCGTAATTAGGGAGGAATGGCGGGGTAGGGATTACCCGCGATTCTTTCCGCGGGACGTTTTTCCGGTCCCGTCTCCTTCGCCTGCTTGGGGCCACGTCGCTTGTAGGGGAACGTGCTTGCTTTATGGTCTAGTCTTGCCTGGGCGCTGCTCGACGGGGAAAAAAGCGCGGAGGTAGGATTTTTTTTTCGTTATATGTTATTTTTTACATACATTTTCTATTATCTTAGGTTAGGTTAAAAGATATAGTGACCCCCTTCCCCACCCCCTAGCCTACCCGCTCCCACACAGGCGCGCATCACCGGTAGTGTCGCCTTCATAACGGCGAAGGCAAAGTTTCCAGTCCCTAAAACACAATTTAATTAACTCCAAAAGTGGAACAAACTTCGCTACAAAATTCGAAGGTAATCTCGGCCTCCGGCACGAAAGTGGAAAAGGAAGAGACCGGACGGCATAAAAGGAGAGGAGGGAGGGGGAGGGGGGTGGTGTTGACACAGTGCGCCTCCTCGCCTCCTTGTACTTTTTTGCGGACTGGTGAATTGGCGAGGCACTTCGGTGGAGGAGGCACTCCAGGAGCTGGCACTCCACTCACCGGAGAGGACACTTTATGAGGAAACTAGGAGGAAAGCCGCCTATCGGGCAGGCACTTCGGCCAGAGAGGCAGGAGCGAAAGGGCACTGTGGTAGGAGATCGGTGCCCCGATAGAGGAGACAGTGGC
>NC_051415.1:12259911-12260321 GCF_015228065.2 Penaeus monodon
CCGCTCAGGAAGAATTCACTGCAACCAAAAAAAAATATCTTACGTCAGCGCTGCAGGTGAGAGACCAACTCGTAGTGGCACTGTTTGTGGAGGCATGCAGGCACTCCAATGGAACTCACAGGAATGGCACTCCAGAGGGTAAAGGACGGACATGTCACCGCTCTCGTTGGTGTCCGCTGTCTGTACTCTGTATGTACCCTCGACATTCAACATTCAGGCTAACGCTTTTACGACGCGAAAGGACCTGCCGATAGTATTCATTCCCCGCTATTACATGGCGTATCTTATTTTTTATCGAGGTGCTTATCATGTCATATACATGCTCGGTGCCGGTGTCTCACGTGACGCCAGCCGCTTCTCCCCAGAGGCGCGGTACATCATGCAGCAAGCGTTAACAATTAGCGGTCTCG
>NC_051415.1:12260529-12260772 GCF_015228065.2 Penaeus monodon
TCTCCAACATCCATTACTAATGTTACTATTACTTAATTTCGCTAATATTACAAACAGTAACAACAATAGTACCAGTACTTCATTCTTTTTGGTTATGCAGTTGACGAATTGCATATAAACATTTCTTTAGCAAATGGAATAGTGAGCCGACGGAATTTTCACTCCGTTGCCTGTGGATAAGGGCTTGTGATTATTGACCACTTGCGAGAGGGTTTTCGGTGGACCCGCTGTTCCTCGGCTGTG
>NC_051415.1:12261332-12261536 GCF_015228065.2 Penaeus monodon
TTGGCGGGGGGGGGGAGGGGGTCGGAGGAAAATATAGAATGTAAAATACCTGTTTGTTTCTCCTTTATGGCGATCAGGTATTCGGATGCCAGGTTTTCTCTCCTCTCTCCTTATTTCTCTTGTGTGCTTTCGGTATGACGTGTGGTTCTCTTTGTTTTTCCTTCTTCCTTGTTTTATCGAAGGTTATTATCATCTCTCTCTTTT
>NC_051415.1:12261976-12262114 GCF_015228065.2 Penaeus monodon
GTACATTCTTATATTCTTTGTTATTTACTCACCCAGAAAATACATTTTGAATATCTCTCTTTTTATTATAGCAGAGGGATATATGTGGAACTGCCTGCGGATAACATTATTTTGGAAATATTCGTGCTATTCTCTCTT
>NC_051415.1:12262327-12262519 GCF_015228065.2 Penaeus monodon
ACACTTGAAGATGATTGAGGTCAGGGGACGTTTCTTGAAGCGCGAAGACCTTGGGTGCGAGAGAGGGAACAGCTTTTTCGGCCGGGGAGAGGGGACGCGGCGCCAGAGAGGAGAGCGAGGGAAGTGAGCGCTCTGCGTGAGGCGTGGGGATGAGGCGAGGGAACCGCAGGAGAAGAACGTGAGGGAAGAACG
>NC_051415.1:12262553-12262977 GCF_015228065.2 Penaeus monodon
TAAGCGTAAGGGGAAAGAGCGATAAACGAGGAGACGCCGAGGGGACTGGCCGAGGGGAGAGACCAAGACGCGGAAAGATTCGGCGGCGGATATTTCTCAATGGCCGGAGTCGCGGGCGATGGGAACAGATGTACGCACGCTTTCGTCATAAATATCCGCGCTCCGAAAGGCTGGCGATGCTGTACCCTAGTCCTTTGTCGTGGCCGCTGCTGTAAAGTCCATTTCCGACCAGGGACATGCACCAGCTAGGCAATAAATGGCAGTAAAAAGCAACCCAACTGGACAGCTCGTTGGTGAGGCATCCAGGTGGTCGACGCAAGGGGAAATCCGCTTAAAAGCGCTATGGGTTTAGCCTATATACGATTTAAAAAAAAATTTGTTTGGTGTCTAAAAGAATCAAACGTAAAAAAGGAGAGAACGAATG
>NC_051415.1:12263004-12263446 GCF_015228065.2 Penaeus monodon
TGTAAAGATGGCAACTTGCTACGGTACGTGTCCCGCCCACACCCGGCTTTGCCTCGACATCTGTCATATTTAACCTAGGAATCCATTTAACTCCATCCCGCCTCCCTCCTTCCCTCCCTCTTCCTCTCTTCTCCCCTCCCTGTTCCCTCCCTCTTCCTCTCTTCTCCCCTCCCTGTTCCCTCCCTCTCCTCTTTCTCCCCCTCCCTTCCCTCCCTCTCCTCTCTTCTCCCTCCCTTCCCCCCTCTTTCCTTCTCTCCCTCCTCTCCCTCCTCCTCCTCTCCCTCCACCTCTCCCTCCTCTCCTCTCCCTCCCTCTCTCCACCTCTTCCCCTCCCCACCCCCTTCCCTCTTCCCCACCCGTTGACCGCTCCCTCCCCACATCCCCCAGTTCCACTCGCCACCAACACCCTTCACGATATGAGTGACGACAGGTTTACGGGAGC
>NC_051415.1:12263510-12263708 GCF_015228065.2 Penaeus monodon
CTCAACCAGGTAGATGGATGAACCCGGGTCGAGGTCGTTTGGTAATTGGCGAAAGAGGTGATCGAGTCGAGCGGAGGGGATGGCCCGTGCAGGAGGAGGTGGCTGATGAAGGGTCGTCGAGGAAGTGCAAGGGGGAGCGTCGGGTCTCGGAGGGATAACGAGGGCGGACGAGAAGGGACGTCCGATGTAGAGGGTGTA
>NC_051415.1:12263936-12264019 GCF_015228065.2 Penaeus monodon
CCAGGTTGTTGTGATGGTTTTGAGATCACGCGGAAGCCGCTCTCGACCTCTCCAGCTGTTGCTGAACACCTTAATGGAACGGC
>NC_051415.1:12264191-12264547 GCF_015228065.2 Penaeus monodon
TCCGGGCGGCCGCGGGGGTCAGAGTTTCGAGTAAATTCAGGCTAGTGCCGTTGGTTATGCACTATCACGGGTCATTACACAATTGCAACATCGCAATTTTCTTGTTGGGTAGAAGCTAGTGGGTCGATACGCTCCGCATGTCTGGCTCGAGGCATTTACACGGCCTTTTTTCCCCCCTTTTCTTTGGAAACTTTTACGCAATTCAACTCGTATTTAGCGACAGAAAGAAAAGACTTGAGAGGAGGGAAAAAAGTAAAAAGGAAAAGAATTGAAATAAAGACGAAAACTAGGTTTGAAACGAAAGTGGAAGAGGAGGGGGGGGGGGGAGTTAATTTGTCCAGGTCTCTGAAGTGTGA
>NC_051415.1:12264638-12264822 GCF_015228065.2 Penaeus monodon
CTCGGCGAAGCTACCTGGCTGACATAATAAATAGTCTATTGGAGAAAGTAAACTGGAGAAACGCGCAAGATGTGGCAACATTTATCTCCTTTCTGAATTGTTGCAGAATTGATCCTTGCTTAAAGTTGCCCTGCCTATGGGACGTTAGTCAGGCCAGCGCTGGGTATTGGGGCGAGATCCATTA
>NC_051415.1:12265155-12265419 GCF_015228065.2 Penaeus monodon
ATATGGCTGTTTAGGAAAACCTGTGGAAGACGAGGAGACAGAGAAAGTAAGAAGAATGGGAAGGACGTAGAGAGAAAAGAGGGGAGAAGGATAAATCGATGAAATTAACCAAATAAAAACGGGAAAAGAGGAAAAGAGGGAGAGCAAAACAAAACAAAAATGTAATAGCAAAAGAGACAAAAAAAATGCCCCGGACCATTATGAACCTGAAAACAACGTAGAAATATACTAGATGTAGCAATGTTTTTTTTTCGGAGCTCTGGC
>NC_051415.1:12266301-12266657 GCF_015228065.2 Penaeus monodon
AGTCCGCTCCTCCCTCAGTCACCGTTGAGCGAGGCGTAGGTTCACGCCACCCTCGCTTGAAGTATTCGGTGGTCTTTTTTTTTTACTTTTTTTTTCTGTCTCGGGCTTCCATTCGATTGGTCCCCCTATCCTTTATATCGGTTAGGCGGTTTGCCCTCGCTGCCCCGGGACGGGCTCCTCCTCCCTATTTATCTCCCACCTAGCTTACGCATTTCACCACCCCAAAACCCCACCCCCCCCACACCCCCCCCCCCGAAACCCACCCACCACACCCACCATATATCCTTTTAAAAAATTCGTTCATGCATTGCTGATCATACTACCCATCTCACTCACCCTCACTCCTCCTACTCCAC
>NC_051415.1:12267076-12267142 GCF_015228065.2 Penaeus monodon
ATAGCTAAGCCTACATGTGACTAAAGGGGAAAGTAGCATTCTCTCTCCCTCTCTCCTGCTCTATAC
>NC_051415.1:12267274-12267360 GCF_015228065.2 Penaeus monodon
TCGTATCTTACGAATGATATTACTATGATTACTTTATACCGCTGATTATTTGACTTTGATTAACTGTGGAATAAATCGTAAAACTA
>NC_051415.1:12267438-12268598 GCF_015228065.2 Penaeus monodon
CATCCAGACACCCAGGTCCATTTCGAGTCTGGAAAAGAAAGGGGAAATATCAGCTTCATGCGATCAAAGCTTCTCTTTGATGCTGACCGCTCTCACACGGCGCGCGACCTGATTCTGTCTTTGGCCAAAATGAAATCGCGTTTATTTCACCAGTTGTTTCCGTAGCGAGAACCAAGTCTGAACATTTAACGAGATGGGGAAAAAAAGATACAAGAATTCGTAGGTATCTGCAGTTTTTAAGTAATGTATTTGACTTTAATGGTGATTGAAGTAACACTATGGTCCTCCTTTTTTCTAGTTTTTTGGTTAGTAATGTGTATTAAAAAAAAACATTGTAATTGTTTTATGGATAAATAAATGTAATTCATTAGTGTTTGCGTTCGTTCTATTAAGATTCACCCCGCTTGTCTGATAATCGGTTCCTAAATAAAAGAAGGATTTATTGTCATTAATGAATTAGTGAATTTATCCAGCTATTCTGTAGGAGCATTGAGGACTACATTAGTTAGCGATGTCATATTTGGTACGTTTTCTTTTAATATACAATGTCGAGAAAGAAAATGAAGGATAGAAAACGGGGAGCATGCGTCTCTTGCCACAGAGGGGTAACTCTTTTACCAAGAACTGCAACATAGGTGTCATGAGTTTCCTATTCCCGTGCATGACTGGCCTCCTACTCCTGGGCTGCGCCTCGCCAAGCAACAGGTGCCTCCCACGCAACGGCGAATGCATGACGGTCAGAGGCAGACCGTCACGCAAACCCGAGTGTATGACACTCAGGATCAAGGGTCACGGGAGTCCATGACGAATCCGAACGGCATGCTACAGTTCATTTACGTCTGTGTTGTGTTTTGTTAAGGAGTTACGATTAACATTAATGATAAAAAGACGTATGAAAGCATTTTCTAATTCACGTTGCACTAATTAAGAACAAAACTTATTTGATCAGTCATAACAGTTAACTTAAATTGCAATTAAAGGAACACCAATATCCAGCAGTATGCACTAGCTATACATTATGTTCTATTGAGTGTACTAAATATACAATTATCTCCCACAGGTGTGTGCGACCTCACGGACAGCGTGGCCCGGCCTGCCACCTCCCGGGGCCCCAGGTGAGGCGGCCTCTTTGGCTGGAATGGTTAAGGTGTAAAGAGTAA
>NC_051415.1:12268676-12269005 GCF_015228065.2 Penaeus monodon
GATGCTTCGAATTTCTCACTCATTGAAAGGTTATGTCCTCCTTTGTTGAATAAAGAATCTGCATGAGCACATTAAAAGGGGGGGGGGGGTGAAAACGAGTTCTCGAGCAGTGAAAGCCCAAGGTAGCTTATGGCCTACTGGCACTGCTGGGGCGAGTTTGCATGACCTAGTAGCGTGTCATGATGGCACGACCGCATGGCGTGACCTGGCGATTCACTCTGCCTTCACATTAATGTAGAGGGAGAGAAAAAAAAAATTGATGGATATGTATCACTTATCGTCTGATCACGAGGCCTATGTGCGAGGGCCGGTGGAAATTTATATTTGAT
>NC_051415.1:12270206-12270312 GCF_015228065.2 Penaeus monodon
TACCGCCGAGACATTATCTCTTAAACAGATCTTACCTCGGCTTCCCTTAAGGACATGAATCATTGTGCTCTCACTCGTGCTCAGCGATTCAGGTCCATTTCCGTCA
>NC_051415.1:12271018-12271494 GCF_015228065.2 Penaeus monodon
AGGAAAGGTCAGCAGAAAAAAAAGTGTCAGCCTGTCAACCCCCCTTTTCTAAATTCGGGGTCAGCCTGCGGATCAATAAGGCCACCTCTCGGGTAATGGGTGCTTCTTTTCTGATGAGTGCCACGCGTTAAAGATGCAGGTGCCGTGTGTATGTTGGGTGGCCGTGGCACGCACTGAGCGAAGGGAGGTGGCACTCCGGCCTTGCACCCTGCCTTTCATTGGCCCACGCACGCTGTCTCCCAGGAACATACGTCGGGTGAAACGCAATTATAGGAGGCGGCCCTGATTATGTTGTTTGGTAATTAACTTGGGGGAGTGGACAAGTTAGTGTTGCAGGGAAACCTCCCGTGGCAGGCGCGGCTTGGCTCCTTGACTTCCGCCTGCAGAAGGGAACTCACGGTGGCGGTCGCGGTTTCCTTTTTTTTATATATATTATTATTATTGTTTGTCTTTGTCTGTATTGGTTTGTCAGGCAA
>NC_051415.1:12271586-12272372 GCF_015228065.2 Penaeus monodon
GTTGCACTTTCTTTATTCCTCCCCCCCCCCTTCACCAGTCCCTCCCATCAACCTCCTCCTTCATCCCCCCTCCCCTGTCCCTCCAACATCCTCCCTCAGCCCCAGACACCTCCACCCTCATCCCTCCTTCCCTCCCCTCCAACGCCCCCTTCACCTCTCCTTCCCTCCTTTCAACCTCTTCCCTCACCTCCATCCCCCCTTTTTTTTACCCCTCTGTTTTCTTCCCTCACTCTCCAACCGCCTCTAAACCCCCCTTTTACCTCTCCACCCCCCTTTTACCAGTCTTTCCCCATCCACCTCTCCATCATCCTCCCTCAACACCCCCACCCCCGTTTTACCCCCTCTTTTTACCCCCTCTTTTTACCCCCTCCCCCTCCATCATCCTCCCTCAACACCCCCACCCCCTTTTTAACCCACCGTCCCTCAACCCCCCCCCCACCGACCACGCCGTAGCACCGTGCTTCTGGCGCTGATAATCTGTCCGTCGCAGATAACGATAAAGCCCCCAAGAAAAACTTTCCCACGGGGGTCCAGGGGCCGAGGGGTCTTCGAGGGAGGACGAGAAGGTCGCGTGGTTGGGAGATTGTTGGAAGGAGACACGAGTTGGGTGTTTCGTGTTGAGATTTAGTGATTCGTGAAATGGCTAAGTGAAGGATTGGGTGAGAAACGGAGCCAGAGAGAGAATGCAGGAGGAGTCGTGCACAGAAAATGAATTTGACATTTACTGCTTGCTGTTATTAGTATGAGGCCAGAAAAAAAAGATCAAGTATGGAGTGGTTTTTCTCT